>NW_010119031.1:22483-36493 GCF_000699245.1 Pterocles gutturalis
ACGGCAGCCACCCCACACCCAAGGACTGTGGTTCTTGGCTGCTGCAAGGAGCCTTGGTCCAGGCCGCGGGCAGGACCCAGCTTTATTTTTTGGGCTATTTTCTGTTAAAGCAAGAATAGAAACAGAGAGAAGACCTGTGCCCCAAAGAGAAGCTTTATTGCTATCTCCTGCTGCTACATATGGCTCAGTTTGGAGCAGCCAGGCCCTGGGGGGTGTCTCAGCCCCCCAGAAGGGAAGGATGTTAACTCTGAAGCCTGCTTTGACTTATGGAAAAAGTCTCTGGCAGCTGCCTGGGCTGAGAGGTCCTCAGGGCACGCGTTACGCTCCCATTGCCTTCCTGCAGCCACTGGTTTGGGAGCACTGGTGTCATGCCTGTTGAGTGAGACTAGGCATTCCCCAGAGCAAGCTGCTTCAGAGGAGATGCTTTCAGCAGTCTTCCAGTCCCTCTGGGGATTTGCAGACAGCTCGAGCCACATCTGCTGCTTGCTTTCTTCTCTCTTACCTTTGCAGATGCATTTTCCTCACACTTCCTCCACCAAACCCCTCCTTCCCTCCTCCCGGCTGCAGGAGAAGAAATGGTGAAGATAAGAAAATGCTGAATTCATGGAAATAGGTCAGAGGACCTCAGGCCTCCCAGTGTGTCGGACCAGGTTGCTGAGATAGGTGAGCTTTAACCTATTTAAGCCATTAAATGATGCAGAGGGTCCTGCCTGGCACTGGCTTTGGTCACCTTCCTGCTTCAAGGGCATACCTTGTAAAGATCTTATTTATCAAGCTGTAAACAAGCCCATCCAGCCCAGCCCTGCCTGGCTTGGGCAATTGCAAAATCCCCCAAAGCACACCCTTAGCCTCTCTAAGGTGCTGGGGGTCTGGGGTGTGAATGGGGCAGAGGGGTGTGGGCGGCCCAGAACAGAGGTGCCATGTGAGACTGGAGGTCTCAGAGTACCCTGGTACACTGCCATTGTAAATGGCAATTTCCTCTTGACATCTAATCTCGCTGCTGAAAAGCGTGTACACTTGTCAAAAGGCCAGGCAGGGATACAGTATTCTGTGCCTGTGCCTGTTGCTATCACTCCGATCAGGAAATCATGCCCGCAGGCTCACCAAGAGTCCCCTTTTCAGGAACGCGATTATGCCAGAAACCTCCGTGATTCTCTTCCCCACGCTGCACAAGCCATTGAAGGATAGCTCTGGCTTATTTATAGTTCCTTTCCCCACCATCATATGCTAAAAATGATCAGTGCCCCAGTTTTCACCCCTGCAGCAGGGCTGTGGCTTGAGCCAAAGGCAGCAGCAGGCACGTGGACCTGCAGGTACCAGTGCCTTCTTTCCCACCGTGAGCACAGAGGTGCCGACAGGAGCCGAGTGGAGGTGAAACCCTAAGGCAGCCAAGCAGAGCTGCCCTGGGCACAGCCAGGACCTGCCCAGCCTGCACCAAGCATCCCTGGGCAGCTCTGCTCCCTGGGCAGCTCTCCAGGCTCTGCCCAGCACCGCCGTGCTGCGGATGCCTGCGTTGTGCACAGGAGTGTATGAAACACGTTTGGCATGTGCCAAGCTTGCCTCACAATGAAGTTTTCAGGATGCCAAACTTTACAGTCACATTTGTTAACAAGTTTTGTCTGAAAATGTATGTGATAATTTTTTCCTGAAAATGTCAAAACATTTTGTTTAGACATTTTCTAAATGAAGTAGCTTGTCTTTCTTTCAACATGACAGTTCCATCCCAAAGCTGACCTATCTTTTGAATTTTTTTTTAACTGCTAAATAATATGAAATGTTTGAGGTTCAAACTGACATTTTTTATTTTATTTTCTGAAAGTCCCCCCCAAGTTTTCCATTTGTTTCAAATGGGCAGGTCTCCCTGCTCCTCCTTTCTCTAGGGAGGGGTGGGGATGGTTAGCAGATGATGAAATCCACTCTCCCCATACTGCCAAGGGTACAGGGATCTCTTCGGGGACTCTCCTTCTCTTCTTGCTGGGGCACTGCCTTTGATATCTGTACTCCCCTCCATCGTCTGACCCCTCTCTCCCTCCCAGGCTTTTACTCCAGTGTCCCATTCCCCAATCCTGGGAATAAAAATGCTGCTTTCAAGGCTGCCTGTGCCTTTCTGGCCCCTACACCATGTTTTCCATTAAAGCCAAAGATTAATTTCTGATTTAATTGACTAACAATGCACCAGGGTGGGGGGGAAAGGCTTTGAAAATGGAGCAGGCAGTGGGGGAAAGAGATGCAGGCTGTGGGATGAGGGGACAGAAAATCAAGGTTGGCGTCTCTTCGGTATCAGTAGCTCCCCCAGTGCATCCTGGCAGAGCAGGGGTGTGTGGGGCTGGTTCTGGGGTGCATGTAGTCCCCCAAAACCTGCCCTGCAGAGTCCCTGGGGGCTACATACTTGTGCCCTGGCCTGGCTGAGGGTGAACTGGTGCAGCCCAGGTGCTGCTACCTCCATCAGGAGCATCAGGATGCTTCTCTTCTCCTTCCACCCCACTGCTGGCCCAGGATGGGGAGAAACCTTAATTTCCCTCCCTCATCTTCCCCATGTGGCTGACACCACCGATTGCTATGGAAACTCAGGGGATGCGGAGCAGGGGGACTCTGCCCGCCTGGGACGCTCTCGCCACCCCCAGAAACGGAGGAAGGGTGGTGTGGTGAGGCTGGATGCCTCTGCCAGGGTGAGCCTGTGCGGAGACAAAGGATGAGTGCCAGCTTGCCCTCTCCACCACGCTGACACCTTGGCAGGTTTGAGGTGCTAGTTATTGCCTACAGAGGATCCTGCACTTTTCCTCTCTCTGTCTCTGCATCAGTCTTGACAAGAGCTCGCTGCAGAAAAGCACCTCCCTCGCCAGCTGGGGACCATTGCCAGATTTCGGCTCTGCCAGCCTTTCTTCCCCCAGCAACGTACAGAGGTTTGCTCTTATATGTGCAGCTCAAAGGCTCTTCTGTTTCACTTTCTTGTGAGGACTATCAAAGCACTCACAGATTTTTTTTTTCTTTTTTTTAAATGTTTAGCATCTTTTAAGAGGGGTCCCAGCACAGGCGAGAGGCTCTCATCAGGCACCGGTTCTGCCTCCCCCTCTGAGCAGCAGAAAGGCAGCAGAGAGAGAAAGTCCCTTAATTAGCGAGCCGGTGCCCCACTTCCTTTCTCTCCCTACCCAGACTCCAGCGAAAGGCCATGAGCATCCATCTGGGACACCAAAATCAGCTTCTGATGACATTACTTCCCTTGGCTAGGCACACATATTTCCTGGCAGCCCCATTAAACTTTGAGGAAAACAAATACAACTTTCTTCTGCAAAGAGACCAGATCAGCCTTATCTACCCTAGGAATGTTCGTAGCCCTCTTTCCTCCCAGTATCGCTTAGTTGTTAATGCAGGCAGACTCCTGCTGTGGCAAGCACTCTTATCTCGGTATTACAAGTCATGAAGTGACATGAGCAAAGGTTGTGAGCAAGCCAGCGACGCTAAAATGAGGTTATCTGTGTAGGCAGTCTTTGAAACAGGGCAATAGCATGGCCTGTACTGGGATCATCAGCCAGAAACATAACGGAGAGGCACACGCATAAGGAGTATTAGGCTTTTAAAGCTGTCCAGGTTATGTTTGCTCCATCTCATCCCCCTCTCTTTCCTCTGGGGTAAATTAATACAGAAAAAATCCTTTCCAGTATTGCTGGCTCTGTCCGTGAGGCACATATGAGGCTGCTTGTGACTGAAATATCCAGCTCTGCGGTAACTCTGCTAATAAAATGGACCCCTGGGGAACCTGCCATCCCGAGCGACTGGCCAGACTGCACAGACCTGAGCTGGGGAGAGGAGGCTGGTGCTCAGATCAGACTGGAGAGGCTTCAGCAAGGCAGCAGCTGACTCACCGTGCTGCCTCAGGCAGGGAAAAAGCCAGAGCAAGCCCAAGGGACAGAGAAGTGCTGTCTGCAGCACCCAGGAGAGGTGCGGTGCCTCTCACACCAGTCTGGGAAAGGGACTCAGAAAGGGAGCTGCTCCCTGGCACTCGGCATCCCTTTTTTATTCAAAAAGGTGGGTGTCGTTTTGACTCATTCCCAATCCTGGCTTTGATGTGACAACCTGCACAGGAAGGCACAAAAGAAAGGAGAGAGATCTAGAATATGCTTCTTGCCTGAGCTGGGGTTTAGTTAGACTCCTATAATTAACAACTGCGGCTCTCCTAAGAAAGATCCCAGTTGCTTTGCTCTGCAGCCTGCACTATCAATTTTTCTCTCACGCAACCAACATGCACCAAAACTCATTCCTGTGAGGAAGGGAATGAGTATGTATAAATCAAATGCATCTGGAAAACATAAGCAGGAGGCGGGGGGCAAAGGGAGCACAGACTCCAAAGTAAGCGACACAAATCAGCATCCCTAGGAGGATGTAATCAGGTTTCCCTGGGCCACAAGAAGCTTGTAGGGTCAAGTGTAGCAAGCCCTTCACACCTGATAATTAGGCAAGGAGCTCAGGCAGTGAGGGAGACCTCTCTGTGTCCAGTGTAGTGTAAACTGTGCAAGGTGTGCCCTCATTTTGTCCTGAGACAAACAACTCTCCCAATAAGTTGTCCTTCTGATGAACTATTTTGTGCTTGGACCAGCCCCACGGGGGCTAGGACCCCTTTCTTCCCCCCCAAGCCACAGTCTTTAGGAAGCCCTCCCAACCTGACACTTCTAGTGGTCTCATCTGCACTGTAAAATTATCACATCCAGCACAAATCAAGAGGACATCAACCTGCAATGCCCAGCATATTGTAGAAGAGGGCATCCTCAAGCAGCAGAATTCTGTTCCTCAGCTCCTTACAACAGGAGCCTTTACTTGTTTGGAGAACTAGCCCATGCTCCTTACAACAGGAGCCTTTACTTGTTTGGAGAACTAGCCCATGCTCCTAAGCATGTAACACAGTGACCGAGGCTCTCTGTGCACTTTCTTTTCAGACCCACTGCCTTTTCTCTAGGCCACCAGGGCCCAGTCCTTGAAAAGCAGGTAATTTTCCAGTCCTTTGGCAGGTCTGGTTCTCATCTCTGAAACTTTGGCACTTTCTATTTGCTGAGGGCTCTTCCCCACAGGCTCTTGCCATCCAAAGTTCAGCCAGCACAAAGCAGGTGAGTGGTTTCATGGATCTGGCACTCCCACAGCTGTATCTCAGGGGACGGCCACCCATCCATCGGTCACAGCATGTACTCTGCTCAGCCCCTGCACCCCCTTGGTCTGGCTGCCTGTCCCTGTCCCTCCATCCTGTTTGCTTTTCTCTACATTACCTACACCCCATCCCTTCACCGATTCTTGTCTTCTCAGTGGCTCCCAGGACTCACTGGTTCTTTTGCCTCTTATGATACCTGGACAGCTCTAAGTGCCTTCACGCCTTCTTACAGCTGTATCCATGCACAAACCTGGGCTTCTGCAGCAGAGTCGGGGGAGGCTCAGCACATACCTCCTGCTGCCTTCTACCCCTGAGCATGTCCCTGCTCTATTCCTCTTTCTCCCATACCAGCCTGTTTTGTCTTTGCTCTCTAACAGTACTGGAGCTCCATTTTACTTGCAGACACAATTTTCTCCCATGTAATTCAGCTCTGCCCTGTGAATTGGCTCTTCACTGATACGTTTTTGCTTAGCTCAAAGAGGATTAAGTAACTTCTTTCACCACAGCACTCCTATTTCTGGCCTGTGCCTGTTATCTGGGAACATAGGACAGCGGCAGCAGGGGGAATGGTTTTAATAAGAGGCTGAGGGATCTGCCATGCAGTCCCACTGCTTCCCTGCTCCCCGCTAAGCTCTTGCATGCACTGATAGATAAAGTTCTGCTAACAGTAGCATTGCCCCGTTATTTCTGCCTTTGTCACCAAAGTCAGATACTGAATTCTCTTCTCCAAAGTCTGTTAGCTCTTCCCTGAAATATTCATATATTTAAGATTAATCTTCCAGGACTGAAGTGTGTGGCAAGTGTGCATGGGCAGGCAGGGGGGTGAGGGGGAGACTGCCACGCAGACTGTGACACGCTGGCCGGAGCTCAGCCACCCTTGCGTAGACACAGCGCAGGGTGCGGGCAAGGAGCACTGACCCTGCGTACCAAGGAGAGGTTGAACAAGGGGCTGTGTCGCTCCCTCGGTCAACGGCTGCTCAGCCGCTGTGGACACAAGGCGAAGAGCCTAAAGCCACCCTGGCTGTGCAGCTCTGCGAGCCACGGCAGCAGGCCTCGACTGAGTGCGCAGGCAACCGTCCTTACCCTTCTAGCCCACCACACAAGCCTGCCAGCCCACAGCAGCCCAGGCTGTCCCTGCTCTCAGGCTGCCGTGCAGCGGGTCAGCGGGGCACGCCGCTCCCCACAGCAGCCGAAGGGCAGCCACCAGTTCACACATGGAGCACATACAGCAAAACCTTCCTCTGTACCCTCCTCCACAGCACCTCACGGTGCCAGGCCAGAGCAGTCTGGCATCAGGGGCACATCCTCCGGCAAACCTCTGCCCATGCAAATCATGCAGAGTTTGTCCCAGTGCTCAGCACCTCAGCTCAGGAGCAAGGACCCCACATCTGAGAGACCATTCTCAGTGTCTTCCAGGTGATAGGTCCCAACCAAACCCTGGCAGCGTGTCCAGGCAGTAATTCTTCCAGGGCAAAATCCTGCAAGTTCAGCAATGTACGGCACTCTCCGGTCTTTGTTATCCCCTAGATGAGGCAACACAAACTCGGGCTGTGACAAGTCTTTGCCATGTGCCGTCAGCACTGTGGTAGATGGCTGCAAGGAAAAGAGCTGTGCTCAGGCAGCACCTGCCTCACCTGGCTGACCTGGTCTGAAGACCACATCTGCCTCCATGCTAAATCCTGAGCAGACAGAGCTTTACTGTCCTCTTCTTCACCAGCTGTGACAGGCTAGTGGGGCAGACATGGAAGGAGAGCTCTACCACATCCTGTCCGCGGATGACTCTATTGCATCAGGCTAGAACAGCACAAGACAAAAGCCTTTTCCCTCAGTAACCAAGATTAGACTGTGAATAAGAGGAATTAGCTAAAGGTCAAGCCAGCTAGAACAAGAATAATGAACATGGGCTTAAGGAACAGCTGTGTGCAATTGCTCAAAGTACAGCAGATTCTGTCCTTTTCTTGACTCAGTGGCTGGGGGAGGCAGAGATGTTAGCAGTGGCCAAGAACACAATTCTGGCCAGGGGGCTGCAAGATCCATCATACAGCAAACACCTGGTTTCTCTGCCCTGCATCCCCTGAGTTGCACAATAAATGGATAAGCATCGCCTTTGATCCATAACTCTGATGGGCACAACCTCCTGGAGCAGTGTCTGCTGTACCCCTTGCAAGATGGTCCCTCGCTCCTGAGGTTAACGTGATTTGCCCTGGCACCTCCAGTCCCAGCAGACAAAGGCTTCTCCTTGGAGTCTTAGACCCCATAATTAACCCTTGGCCCTTCAGACCAAAAGGAGCTGGGACACATTGACCTTTGGAACCCATTGGGAAGTTCAATTAACTTCAAGGGCCCTTTCTGGGAGCATTAGTTGAGGAAACAAAGAGCTCAGAGAAGTGCTGGAACATTGTCATCAGACTGTTCTGAATGTCTCTATTTTTAGAAGGGTGAAGGAGAGAAGGAGCTGAAGACAATACCTCGGAGCCCCAGCGTGTGGGATGGCGGCAGTAGTCACAGGCCTCTCTCAGTGCCAAGCCTGAGCCAGAGGAGGAAAGGGAGTGGTGGTGATAGTGGTGGTAGCATCTTTCTTTACCTTTTTATTTTAATCTTTTTTAAGAGATGAAGTTCCATTTTCACCACCCCACCCCCATGGTCAGAAAATGAGACCCACAGATAGAGCTGAAGATAATGGCAGGTTGCCATGGAAATGTGCATTTAGTCTCACAGTTTCCATGGCAACTGAAAGACATACCATTCTGTTCCTCTGAAGGATGCCAAAGGTAAATGAGCACTGATTAAAACAGGGGCACAAACTTGGGCTCTAATCAACCACAAAGACTAGGGCCATAAACTCTTATTGCCCAAGCAGGAAATATTAAGAGCCGTGCAAGTGCTGGGAAGGCCAGAGGCAGGAAGCACTGCATACAAACTGCTCCCTGCAGGGCAAGGAATCACAGCCTTGGAGTAATGGCCCATCTCACTGTCATGAACAGCTTCATTTCTGTCCACAGCTGGATGCTAAACCCACCCCAAATCCAGGATCCACTGAGCTGTTTCCTGGGCAGATATCTGCCAGTTGCATCCTAATCCTGGAAACCACACTGAACAAACATTCCTCAGAACCCAGCAAGATCCAAACTGCACCATTAAGCCTATACCTAGCCCCTATGGGTGTTTGGTTCAAAGATTCATCCTCTTTAAAAAAAAAAAAAAAAAAAAAGGGCAACAAAAAGATTACCCAAATGGAAGAGTTTGATACGATACAGGCGGCTGCAGTTTATTCTCGCCAATGCTCCATCTCCTTGAATTGCCGTTCTTTTTTCCAGGCTGGCTGACAGCTGTATCAAACACACCATTACACGAGGTTATCCCTTTCTCTGCTCCCCGTCTCTCTGGCAGCTACAGCCTGTTCCAGGGGAGCATGGTGAACGCTGGCTGAGCACTTCAGCTGGTGTGCACGAAAACAGGCAAAGAGAACAAAGCATCAAAATGGTGCACATCTTATCACACCCTCTGCTAACGAACCCGACTGCTGTGTTTGCTAGTGGAAAGAGCATGTGGTTAGGTCCTCAAGCACATGCTGTAGCAGCTCATCCTGGAAATAGAGCATGCTTGCTCTGAATTCAATAAGCTCCTCCAGCCAGCCCCAGCTAAGGGTTTATACCACTCTGTTTTTTTACTTCCAGCTGCCAGTGGATGTTCAGAACGCTTGCAAGGCTGACAACAGTCTTGATATAAAAGCAGTTGCATTCACAGTGTAGGACACAGACAAGAGAAGCCCTCTTTCATGCACTTCTGCCTTCCTGTTATTGCCTCCTCCGCTGTTCAGTGATTCCTCCCCCAGGTGCTGGATTCAGGCAAGCCCCAAGAAAGCAGGAAATCATCCTGCTGTGTGGGAGCAGCAGAAGCCACAGTGGGCGTCATCTGGGGGGTACTGGCTCCTTACTCCTAGATGTCTTCATGACTCACCCAACAGCTCTGTACAGATATAGAATTTCACAAGGGAGAGGACAGAGCTTAGTAAAATTTTGCAAATGAAAATTTTGTGATGAGAGGGCCAGTTGTTCCCCTAAAATCCACTACCCTAGGCTGGCTGGCCCTTGGTCTTATAGAAGCCACTCACTCCAAAATGTCTTTGTAGCAAGTAATACCACACAGAAGCCCACCAAGGTGAGCATGGTATTCCCATGCATATCCCTAAACCACGAGAAAAGGCGCATGACAAAAAATACGCCATTTCTCTACCACTGCCTGGCCCAAAGCTTAGAAGAGGGACCCACAGTTAACAGCAGATACCTAATTTGAAGAACAGAGCCATAGTCACAGGCTGAGGATGCGCTGGCTGTCTACTAACAAGTCCCTGCAGAGCTCCAACAAGCTCTCACCAAACTGAGGATTTCTATTCCATCTTCTTCTACCTGCCTGTCAATGACGCTGATGATTGTGCCCTTTTTCCTTGAAGTTTCATCTCAACGTAGGTTTCTGTAAATATCTTTCTTGATCATTCATTCCTTGCCAGGTGGGTGAACTGAGAGAATCCTTCTTCTTCATGTGGGAGAAGAGATTTTCCACTGCAGTTTCCCATTTGCAATGAAGCAAAGGCGGCACCTCCAGCTCCATACTCCTGCTTTTTCTCATTGGTTCAGTACAAAGGCTCCCATCTATTCCCACACTGTAGGCATCTCACAGGGATGCCCTGGCAGTCCCTCACAGCCCAGGCACAATAAAATCCCCTGTCTAATCCTCTGAGTCCTTTTCTTGGCACCACTGGTCTTGCCCAACAGCCTTCAGTTTGGTGCAATCTTTGCCCCCTAAGGTTATTCAGTGTACAAAACTTGACAGGTTGTTTTTTTTTTTTTTCTTTTTCATAGAATCACAGAATGGCCTGGGTTGAAAAGGACCTTAAAGATCATCTAGTTTCAGCCCCCCTGCTGTGGGCAGGGTTGCCAACCACTAGAGCAGCCTGCCCAGGGTCCCCTCCAGCCTAGTCTTGAACACCTCCAGGGGGGCACCCCCAGCTTCTCTGGGCAACCTGTTCCAGTGCCTCACCACCCTCTGAGTGAAAAACTTCTTCCTAATATCTAACCTAAATCTCCCCTTTCTTAGTTTAAAACCATTCCCCCTCGTCCTGTCACCATCAACCCCTGTAAACAGTCACTCCCCCTCCTGTTTATAGGCTCCCTTCAAGCACTGGAAGGCCGCAATGAGGTCTCCCTGGAGCCTTCTCTTCTCCAAGCTGAACATACCCAGTTCCCTCAACCTTCCTTCATAGGAGAGGTGCTCCAGCCCTCTGATCACCTTTGCAGCCCTCCACTGGACCTGTTTCAAGAGCTCCACGTCTTTCTTGTGCTGGGGGCCCCAGGCCTGGACACAGTGCTCCAGATGGGGTCTCACAAGAGCAGAGTAAAATCTAGCCATAAGAGCCAAGATCTAGCCTTTGCTGCCTACACAGCCAACATTCATCAAGGTGACCTTCACTCCCTTCTGCTAACACAACCTCCTTTGTTGAGATCCTAAACATGGACAGAAGTTTTCAATTCTGATGTACTGATGGACTTTTTTTTAAGAGTCAGGAGGGCTCTGGAGGTGACAGATAGCCCTTTGCACCCATTCCCTATTGGGAGCCAGAAGACTAGTAGCTTTGGCCAGTAGATTATAGCCGCTTCCAGGAACGAGGACTAGGAGGCCAAGAGCAACTTGTTGTACAGCTGGAACCTCTCTAGCTCCTAGCAGTTTCTGTGATCTAGAGACCACACTGCTGCAACACCAGATGAACTCAGCTCCACCCTGCCTCCAAAACAGGCAGCTGCAACAAAACTTCTGCTCTTGCTTATGTCCTGCATGGAGCAGATCCAACCTCACCCCAGACAGAAGTCGAAATGCCGGTACCCGTCCAGTGCAGCGACTCCCAAGGAGTAAGGGGTCCACCTAGTGCAGTCAGAGCAGTACTGCCAGAACCGCAGGCACAGCAGGACACGCCTGAGCCCAACAACGCTGCTGGTGACACTGGCGGGGACCCAAAGCTCATCCTCTGTACAGTCCCTGGGAGGGAGGAGGCAAATTCTCTGAGAAGGGTGGCACTCAACATGGACAGCCCTTGCTTGATTTACTTCATCAGCGCAGAGAGAGAGTGTAGGCACACTTATATTTAGTAACAGTAACCCAAGACAAAGGCTGCATGCTTACAGGGGCTGAAGGCAGGTTTTAGTTCAGGGAAAAAAGACTTGGTAGCTGCTGGTTTGCTAGCTCCCCAGCACTACTGCTGCACTTTTATCTCCCATAAAAGATCCCAAAAGAGACTTGACCAAAGTCAGTCTGTGTGAAATGGATCAAGAACAGATCTGTAGTTCCTGGTTCAAAAAACAACTCCTCCCACCAACTTTCATTGCTGTTATCCCAGCTGTAAGAAACTGAGTTTACCTAATGTCTTCTACCTACACGAGCTTTTAGGTCATACACTTTTCAAAGGCAGTTCTGGCTGACACCACATTCAAGACCTGGGAGTATGAGGGTAGGGCCAAAACATCCCGCAGGGGTTCAGACAAGTCTTTTAACCACATCCTTTTACCTGCTTTTACAAAATGGGACAGTGCTACATCCAGCTCCCTCTGACAGCAACATAACTAAGTAGAACTAGTTGACTGCAGGAAATGGCAAGGGCTAAACCAAAAGAGCTGCTGCCCCAAATCCTGTCAATATTCCCCATGGGACAAAGAGCAGATCACATATGAACTGTAAAAGCTATAGATGAAACTGAAACTAGCTGGCTATCAACTCTCGGAGCACTAGAAATCAAGCAAATCAGTGCTGTATGCACTGCTGATTAGTTTAGAAAGGCACTTGGGAAGCTTAACAACAAAAGTGCCTTTGGCATAGAGTCTTCAAAAAGCTCTTGGTTTGCCATAAGCAGTTTCCTTGAAATGAAAGTCATGCAGTGCTCCCACACTCACGTGAAAGACTAGAGTCTTAAACAATTTGGTTATGATCAGATAAAACACAATCTCTCCTCTCACCCAGAAGCAGGTGAATCACTTTGATTTAAAAGACATCTAGTGGCTGATAAAAAACTACAGAAAACAACTAATCAAAAGGATGTTATTCTGGAAACTTCTAGATTTCCCATTCCATGGGAGTTTCAGAAAGGAAACCAAACCAGGCACAAGTCAGACAGAGATTAAACAGTGAAGAAAGTTATAGAAAAAAGGCAACTAAGTCAAAAGGACCTGAGGACCCTTAAGTAGTACTCCAGATCCTTCTCTGCCTCCCTCACCTGAATGTCCCTTCCCGGTGGAAAGGGAAGGTAGCAGCCATACTACGAAACCCAAGAGTTTGTATGACCTAAAATTCCAAGCCAGGTTTAGGAACAGCCTAAAATAGCACCGGGTGATGGAGCTTTATGTATTTTATTTATATATATGTATATACAAGCTGCTTCTTTTTTTAAAATAAAATAAACTAACTATTAATTCTTGTTACCTCTATTTTTTAGCTGTAATTGAACAAGTAAAAACTGTCACCCCAGGGACTGGCAGCAAAACCACTGTAGGTTCCTGGAACCGAGAGAAGCCTGCTGGGTAAGTGAGCAGCAAAGCATCTGGAAAAGCCCACTATGATTTGGGGAGTGCTGAGCAAGCAACACTGGGAGGTGTACGGGAGAGAGACGAGTCCCATTCTGCCAGATGACAGGGAATAAGCAACAGTAGCCTGAAAGAACCCTGATTCTACTCATGGGGGAATACATGAGCAATACCAATCAATCTCAAAGACATTTTTTTAGTAAGAATGTTCAATAAACACACACACATATATAGAGCCATCTCTTGCAGAGACAAGCAGTTAAGTGGTTCCACATTCAGGACAGGGTAGGTGAGTCAGCACCACCTCACTGGTGGTTCACAAGGCGCTGATGATGCTCCCGTGTGCGTGCTCATGGCTACTTCATGTTTCTGAAGGGAAGGCCAACAAGTCTTGGAGGCAGGCGCAGTGCAGATACACACACAGCTGGAGTCATGTATAACATCTGTGTTACAGTGCAAGGGAGATGAGAGGGAGCAGCTGGGAAAAGAATAAGCAAAAATCCTCTGAAGACTGCCAGAAAGTATCTGCAGACAGTGTCCATCCATGGGAAGTCCAGTCAGAGTTTAACAGAGAAGGAAGTCCCACATGAGCAACCCTTCTCTGCCTGGGGGTTGCTCAACACCTGGAAGGAGCTGCGAATCAGCTCCTGGCTGAAGTCTACCATGGAACCTTTCACAAAGGCCAGGCTGTCCACATCCACGACCACACGGGCACCACCTTGTTCAAACACCCTGTAGAAAAGCAGCATATTTAATCATTACTGTGTTGCAGAGCCGACAGAGAAGCGCAGCCTGAGCACCTTCCTTATCTCACAGGCTTTCTCCCTTCAATTCAAGATACTATCATGTCACACACACCCTTCTTGTTACCTCTGTAAAGAGCAGCCACAACCAAAAGCCCCAGCCACAACCGACCACTGCTACACCCCTTTGTCCTTGCCTGTCATCAGGATTGATAACTGTGTCCAAGGAAAACTTATATTGGAATCCAGAGCAGCCACCTCCTTCCACCTGCAGCCTAAGAAACTCTGAGCCTTCTGTGATCTCCAGCAGCCTCTGCAAAGAAAAGAGGAATACAATGAAAAGACCTGATCAATGAATTAGTGAACACTCAAACGCCTCCCCTATGTGCCCAGGGCAGGTCAGGCAGTTTGAGATCCCTCCCAGAGGCACCCGAGCGCCTCCCGGGGTCCCCACCTTCACGCAGCTCTCGCTGAGGAACACCTGTCCCTCGCCGGGGTCACTCTCCGTCGGGCCCGGCTGGGAGGAGGACGATACCCACCGCAGCGGGCGGCCAACTGCGCA
>NW_010119032.1:0-8809 GCF_000699245.1 Pterocles gutturalis
TATGTCCTGTTATGGTGTCATTTAACTGGAATGGTTTTATTGAGTGTTGGATAAAACCAGTAAAATATTACGTGAACTTCACAACTCTGTAGTAAGTGTTCAGATCAAGAGCTGAGGGCTTAACTAGCCTTTCACTTGCAAACCTCCGTAGTGATGTACAGAGCTACTGTCCCTGCAACTGCAGCACGGCAACTGGCAGCAGTGAAGTGCTCCTGGTCTGTTTCTGTTTAAAATAACATAGATGAGCTGATGTAATTGTTTGTGGTTCTCAGTAGTTATTCCTCTGAATTAATTTAGGTTTTGTCTCTGATGGTAGTTAAACTAAATAGTCATAAGGATCTGGATGGATTCCATTCCCTTAATGAAAGGTACCTCTTCCCAAATCAATTTTTCTCTGGCTATCAGTTGTTGCCACTTGATCGCATCTGTTCTCTTTCTCCTCTTCCTACCGCTGGCAAAGTTAGTTGGTAGATTTATTTATACAAGGATTTACGCAATGAATCTATAAGAAAGAATAACTTCTGTTGTGGAAGTTTGCTGAAACTTTTTAATCCCTTCTGGATTTGGCCCTGTTTTGTTTCCTGAGTTGGCTGAGAAGGGAGCTGAAACTTCAGATACCAAGATTCCTTTAACGATCATACCTTTACTATCACAATTGTAGTTAGGAAACAGTAGTATCTTGATCAAAGGAAAGTCTGGAGTCACCACTTTGCAGAACCATAGCAACAGGGTAATTAAGTAGGCTACCGCATCTTGCCAAATTTCTGCTAATAGCTGTGGAGTCTTGTAAGCCAGAAACACAGTCTTTCTAGACCTAGGATGTGTTGGGTTGTCTGCCACACACAGAAGGGCTTAGGCTGCAAAACCACTGACAGCTTTTGGCGCCTTAGCATGGTTTTGTAGAAACTCTTGTGTGAGTCGTAGCCACAAGAAGGGAACAGAACAGAACAAGTCATCACTGGAACATGGTATGGTACTGCTGCTCGTTAAACGTGCTGTGGCCAGGGGACGCTTGTCATAGGTTAAAACTGAAATAATTTCACTAGTCTGGTCATTTTAACAAGCCACCTAAGCAAGAGCTGAGTTACCTTGGTGCAGTTAGAGAACTTCGCAATCTACTGATGGATCATCTAAAATTAGAGCAGAATTTAATTAATGGATTTTTGTCTCAGAAACATAAAGGACAACCAGCTGAACATCACAGGTTACCACTGCTACTTTGATATCTTTTGCTTTCATATTGGAAAATATATTAGATTATAGTCTGAAATTACTTTAATCTCATATTGCTTTAATTTGTTCCCATAGTGACGGAAGTCATCATCCCCAAAGCTTTGGTTTTGTTTTTTTTCCTTCAGACTTGGTAGGGCCTATTATGCAAGTAAAACAGACTTAAGAGTACTGTTAGCTACTTGCTACCAGCCAAAGGATACAATGACTTACATATATGCAGTCATGACAGAAGCAGCTGCCTATTTAAAACTGAAGAAGGAGATGCATTGTGCTGTTTATCTTGCTTGACCATCAAGGTTTTCAGATGTAACTGAACTATTGCATGAGTGGTGATGGAAGTATTCCATTTAATTCATCTATATCAGAAAAAGTAGCGTGAAAATCTTCAAAAGCCTCGAGGGGGGGGGGGGGTGGATCTTTTAAAATACATGAAAAATTTTATTGATGTATGTATAATACATAAATGTTACTCCATTTCCTCCTTTCTCTGTCCATAACATTCAAATAGACAAGAAGTAGTTACATCCTGTTGAATGTCAAGAGAGCTGTTTTGGCTCTGCTTCACCATCAAGAGTACAGAAAACCTGTATGGTTCCTAAGCTATTTAGGAGAGAATATTTTGGAGTTAGTTGTCAGTCATCTATTTCCATAGCCCAATTACATTTATCAAAGATTTCAGTGAAACTTTATTAAACCAGTAGCTCTGTCAATGACCTGTCAATTTTTTTTCCCCCACAGTTTCAATATACTCTCGTGATTTATTATTTGTAGAGGCTGGAGTAGCGGTGAGGTGTTATTTAGAAACTAGCTCCAGAAGAAAAGTATACTTTCTCTTACTAAAACAAACTGCACTGTGCTGCCAGTAGCCCTATTCCAACTGAGGTAGGTAAGGGGTTTTAAAGATGAAATTTGCCTTGATGCAAAGGTCATCCTCACATTATGCAATCTGAAACCAAACCAGTCCTGTCTGTCTTTTAAGGCTCAGCTTTCTACTCTGCATTCCCACCTGTACACTAAATTCATTTTCCAGATGTTTTAAGTTTGTTTTTTGAGGGCAGTCCGCTTTGTTTACAGGAGAAGTATACAGGTATTCTGAGTGCTTAAAGCACTTTTCTCATAAGAGGCTCTTCATTGTAGACTGTAAATAGACTTCAGCTTTGGGGACTCATGGGGGCATAATCTGTGTTAGAAAACAGAGACGTGAAATAAATACCTTTTTTCTATACATCTTTAGGTGCTATTATTTTTTTAATATATCTATCCATATATTATAAAAAAAAAAAAAAAGAAATTTTGTAAGTCAGTGCAAGTAGTGATGAGAGCAGTTCCTTAGAACAGAAGTTAGGCTCATAATGATACGACAGCTCAGTGATCATATGTGGTGCATGCTGTTGTTCCAGACCCATGATACTATGTTTGTTGCACTAGAAGAAATCATCTGTTTAGCAGGATGCACACAACAGTGTGTTTTCTTGGTGTGAGTTTTGTTGGTGGCTTTTTTGAAGCAATTTTTCGACATACACTGATCTAGAATGTGTTTTTCCTATTGTGCGTGCCATAAATCAGAGATACCTTTTGTTGAAAAGCTCCTAACTCTGAAATGGTTATCGAAGACGGTAAGGAGGATAGATTAATATTTGAAACAAGTCACCAATTCAATGCTTTTTCAAGTCCATTCACCACTGATACTAATACTAGGTTAAAATATATTCAAAGGAAAGGAGGGCTCACTTGGGAGCATGTGTAAAGATAGGTAATATATTGCCTGACTTACCTGATTTGAGAGTTTTGTGGTTGTAATTCATGTTGTAAAGATACTGAAGCAACATCTTACCAGCAAAGCATAAGCTGAAAGAAGCAGCATGATTTTGAAGGGATGTATGTCCCAGAGGAAGTGTTGAAGCAGCTCATCTTGAATCACTTCAAGCTTGCCTTGACAGAGCCCTAGAATAAAAAGAAAATAAATTGCTTCCTACACTTATGATGACAGAGCATGGGTTCCACCTCCCCAAATCTCAGTTTTTTTGCATATTAGCCTCTTGCTTAATATCTTGTTGCATTGTCCGTACAGAAGTGAGACCAATCCACAGGTAGCTGAGAAAATGTTTCTTTTGTTGTTGAACTCTGCCCATGTAGTCTTTTGCAAAGAAAGGACAGATGTGAAATCTTTACTGTGCTTGTTCTGCTTCTTTGTAAGGAAGAAGAGTCACTTCTCTATTTGCAGCTGTGTCAGAGAGAGGCTCCAGAAAGCAGCCAACAAGCTTCCCAAGAAATAAAGAATAAGCAGATGAAACTAAAGACCAATATTTGATTTCCCCTTCTTCCTCCAACCTCTCAAGGAACTGCTGGGCACCATATCTTAATTAAATTTAATCTAAGAGGCATATAATGCCTATAAATTCATGGATTGCTTCCTATAACAGAGGGGAAAATGTTATGCCATACAGAAGAAACTTTAGGAAGTATGCGAGAGAACTGTTTTGCTAACTCCTCCTGCCATTTGATTGATACATTGAACAAGCAGCATCTGCGCTCCTGAACAGGGCATTTGTAAAGCAAGGAGGAGGAAATCCAGCTAATAGGAATAGAAAATGTTAAGAGACAGACCTTTACTCTGTCCCTAGCCCAGGTCCCTCAGTTTAGGGGTATGGCTCTGTGATGGGCAGTGCCTTAGATTAGCATCCCCCCGACCCATCCCATACAGTCCAACCTCACCCTCATATTCTCATGATGAGCATTGTCATAGTTGTCAAAAATCTCTTATCTAAAAAAATGGACAAGTGACTTTTCTTGTTGTAAGTCAGGAGATTGAACAGGAATCACTGTTCATAAAACCTTTGTTCTGAAAACTGCTTGCTGGCTTTTTTGTTTATCAGATAAAATGGGCTGTTACACACATGGCTATTACCTTTTTTTTTTCCTGCAGAAAATTCTGTAGAAAAATCTAATTCTGTAGATTTAAAATTAAAAAATAGTCATAATTCAGGCAATGGTAATGCAAGCCTTGACAAAACAGTGCATTATCTTATTCCTGAATAACTTTAATTCATGTCTTCAAACGGTAATAATAGTGAACGTAGCATTTGGCAGATTTAGCACATTAATACTTCACTTCCTTGGCGATAAAAAGGTGCCTTGTTCTGAACAGATTATAATTACTCTTCCTTTACTTAAGCACAGAGAGAAATGGAATTTTTAATGTGAGGAAATAGCTGTGGATTTTCACTGTGGCTTGTCCATTTCACCCTTACTGGTTGGCTGTTAAGTGGTGAAAACAGTCAAGAAAAGCTTATAACATACTGGTTTAAGCAACTGCCTCCAGTTCTTCTTCAGACTAGTCTATAAAGTATGAGAATAAGCTAAGCCTGGAGTTTAGCTAGGCTTGGAAAAAGCTAGCTAGCTTTTGTGAGAACGTGTTTAGTCAAGTTTGTTGCTGGAGGTTTCTTCAGTTTTGTTTTCTAACTGTGGGTAGGGCCAGTTGGACCACATTTGGTATCACAGATTTATAACACAGTCCTTGGGAGGGAAGCCGGGAACTAGCCGAGCAAGAAAAGGAAATGGAGCCTGAGCTGCGTTGTATGTATTTGTGGCTAGAGCAGTGTCAACCTCACTTTTTATTCCCTTTGTGTTCCTTAGCAGCTGTGCCATGCCAATGGTGAAACACTCTAGAAGCATTTTTGATGGCCAGTGGGATTTTAGGTGGATTTAAATGTGTTATCAGTCATTCCACTCTAGTTTTCCTGAGTGGTTTAATGCAGTGGTGGGAAATGGTAATGAGAATGTTTTGAAGGCGTAATATGGATAGGGCCTAATAACTGGTGCAGGTGAAGAACCAGCTAGGTGTAAAGGGAAGAAAGACTTCCCCTGTAGTCCCACTTCTGCCTCGCCTCTCCCACTTGAGATGGCCTTAGCCTGGTGTGGTTTTGAAAGATGAAAGTGTGTTGGATGAAATCTATTAAGAATTATAAGATATATTAAGAAACAAGAAATTAGGATTTTAAAAGCAAACATTAATAACCACATATTGATGCTTTTGCCAAATTGAGTAAACATGACTTTTTCTTAATGAAGTCTAATTATAGACCTAATACAGGAGGAGAAGGTGTTTAGAAAAGAGCTTGCTGGAGCGGAGAGGAAAAGTTGTGCGCGCTTTTGGTGTGGTGGGTGTTCTGGCTGTTTTTTAGTGTCTCACTTCCACATGTCATTAAGAATGTGAAGAAGCATCAAAAACTTCTGAGGAATGGAGAAAGAGAAATAAACGTTCCAGGCAGAGTGGGAATATGCAGCCAGGCCTTGCCTGCTGATGGATGGTTCTGCAGTCATGGTACCTCTGGAAGAGGCACATGTACAGTTCCTCTGTTAACGCTTTCCTGCTGCCCCTTAATACCTCCCCATCTCATGCAACAAATGCTGCTGTCTGAGAATTGGTATGGGCACTGATCACTGCGTGTAAATTAAATATATACTGTTCCTCTCACAGGTGGATTTTCTGAGTTCTCCAGCTCTTTCCCGGGTCTCTGTGAAGGAAAATCCACGCTCGTCCCTACTTGCATTTCTCAGCCATGCCTACCTGTCTCCAACATTGGCCCAACCAGAATCCTGCCTCATCTCTATCTTGGGTGTCAGCGGGATGTCCTCAACAAGGTGAGCGTTCTGGCTGTCATGTTGTTTACATGGATGAGTGTATAATCTCCATGTGTCTTCATCCATGCTTCTATCATATTGCATCATTACAGCTATAAAACATCTAAAGTAGATCTAGACAATAGCTGTCTGTGCATAAGCCATGGAAAGCTATATGAGAATCAATGATGTACAGACCATATAATTAATCCATGTGTCATGTAATATGAAACCTGGTTTCCTCTCCCCTTCATCTCTGAGAAGATGATATGGTACCTTCCTCAGTAACCTATCAACCAACAGCAAACTATCAAATCTGCCATTATAGCAGGTGAGGTAGTTTCCTGTGTATAGGTGTGACTGGTTTGTTTTGACAAGTTTTGGATGTTAATATATTAATGGTTACAGTAGAACAAAGGAAGGTTGTCTGGGTTTTAGTATTTCCTTCAAGTGCAGGAAAAAACAGCACTTAAATACCATAAATTGTGTAATGAGGGACTACTGTAAATGAATCTTTGTACACCTAACCTAAGAAAATGTTCAGACCTGGACACTCAGTGGGGTCATTTAAAATAAGCTTTTATGGTAGCGTTGCACTAAGAAACTGCTACTATTTCTAAATACATGTGCATTTAATAATTGCTGTTCCTAAAGAATAGCCCAGGACATTTTGGTATACTTAGAATAGTCAGCAAAGTCATCAAATATTGCACTTGCAGGGTGCTGGACTATCAGATGTCTAAAAGAGTTTGTCCCAAATTGCTACAGGTCTGTATTCCTATGTATGTCCACAGATGTTTGGCTCCACAAGGAGACCAACTCATGTTGCTTACAGTCTACATCGTGGCTCCCTTCACAAGGGAATTTTTATTATTTCTGCTGCATCTGCCTTCTTGCCTCCCATATTATCTGGTCGTTCTATTTATTAGTCGAATCTCCAGCAGCCTTCTTAATCTGGCATTAAATACATGGATGGGGGAGAGGGGAGGAGTGCTTCACCTTAACATATTGCCTTAATTACATGCAAGCTTATGTGTATGTTTTGTATCCATATATAAAATCATGGGAGCTATCCTAATGATGTCCTGTCATTGGATCAAATTAATATACTTTGACCATAATCACAATTTTCACTGGTTTCTTCTACTTTCACTCCATCCCAGTTTGGCCATTAAAAGGCTGGCTTTGGATTTTTCACAATTGTTTTTAGGGGATCTTTGACATGCAAGCAACCATGTAGAAGGTAATTGTGCTTTAATAGAGCACACAGAAAAATCTTTTGCATGGAGGATAGTCAGCACTCATTGTATTTACTTTGTCCTTTAAAATCTTCTGTGTCTTTACTGCCTTTGCAGGTAGCAATCAGCAACTCAGACTTGATTTGCTTATGATGGATGTCAAAGCAGCTTATTACTTTTCCTACCACAAAAGTAATTTGTGGTAGGAAAAGTAATAGACAATAGACAGCAGGAACTAAGTAATTAAAAATAATCCTTGCTTTAAATGATAGAGTATTAGAAAGATGCTTTTGTGCTGTTTGTTTCGGTGTGTGAAAGGCTAGTGCTATCCTAGGTCACAGTAGGAGCGAGGGGGCAACTTGTTCTCTTCCAGGGCCAGGGATGTGCTACTTTATTTGTGATGTGACTGGAAATCCAGTGCTGTAGCTGTTAAGTAGTGAATAATCCCAGAGGGATGAAAGAGGCAGTAAATTGGTGCCTATGAATAGGTGTTGGGCACAGGCACAGTGTGCATGCCTCACCAGGAAAGGAATCCAAGTGGTAGCAGTGGTCAGGAATTTCATTATAGGGCTGGAGGAGGCTAAAACAGCAACTGCTGCTGGTGAGCCCTGAGTGTGGCAGAGACATCTGCAGGTGTATTTGGTTTGCATGGCACAGTTTTGGTAGTGAGGGGGCTACAGGAGTGGCTTCTGTCAGAAGCTGCTAGAAGCTTCCCCTGTGTCTGACAGAGCCAGTGCCAGCCGGCTCTAGGACGGATCCGCCGTTGGACAAAGTTGAGCCCATCAGTGATGGTGGTAGTGCCTCTGTGATAATGTATTTAAGAAAGGAAAAAAAACCTGAGCAACAGCAGCAGCGGAGAAAGAGGAGTGAGAATATGTGAGAGAAACAACTCTGCAGACACCAAGGTCAGTGAAGAAGGAGGGGGAGGAGGTTGTCCAGGTGCTGGAGCAGAGATTCCCCTGCAGCCCGTGGTGAAGACCCTGGTAAGGCAGCTGTGCCCCTGCAGCCCATGGAGGTTCCCAGTGGAGCAGATCTCCACCTGCAGCCTGTGGAGGACCCCATGCAAGAGCAGGTGGGTGACCCCCATGGAGAGCCCATTCTGGAGCAGGCTTCTGGCAGGACCTGTGTGACCCACGGAGAGAGGAGCCCACGCTGGAGCAGGTTTGCTGGCAGGATTTGTGACCCCGTGGGGGACCCACGCTGGAGTAGTCTGTTCCTGAAAGATTGCACCGCATGAGAGGGACCCACAGTGGAGCAGCTTGTGAAGAAGTGCAGCCCAAGGGAAGGACTCATATTTGTAGAAGTTCATGGAGGACTGTCTCCTGTGGGAGGGACGCCACACTGGAGCCATGAGAGAGTGCGAAGGGTGCTCCCCCTGAGGAGGAAGGAGCGGCAGAGACAACGTGTGATGAACTGACCACAACCCCTGTTCCCCTTCCCCCTGTGCTGCTTGAGGGGAGGAGAGAGAAAATGAGGAGAGAAGTTGAGCCTGGGAAGAAGGGAGGAGTTGGGGGGAGGTGCTTTTAAGAATTGGTTTTATTTCTCATTACCCTACTCTATTTTGATTGGTAATAAATTAATTTCCTGAGTTGGGTTTGTTTTGCCTGTGACGGTAGTTGGTTAGTGATCTCGCCCTGTCCTTACCTAGACCCATGAGCCTTTTGTTGTATTTTCTCCCCCTGTCTAGTTGAGGAGGGGATGCGATATAGTGGCTC
>NW_010119032.1:8840-86879 GCF_000699245.1 Pterocles gutturalis
CTTGGCTTTCAGACAAGGTCAACCCACCACAACAGGAAGAGTTTAGACCTGGTGGTGGCTCTCTCTCAGTCTTAATATTGTGGCATGTTCCTCATCAGACATCAGGAAGCTCTGCAGCTGCAGGTCTCTGTTAGGACAGTCTAGGAGCTGATAAGTGGTTCCATTTCCATGCTCTAGTTTAATGGCCTTGCTGCTTTGCTGGGTACTGGGGAGAAGAAATCAGCCTTCTGTTAAGATTAGGAAAGGGTTTTTTTAAATTCAAATCCAGATATTTTAAAAATAATTTTCTGAAAAAATTTGAATAAGATTCCCAAAACTATTAAGAGGTAATTGTATACATGGACCTTATTTTGGCTTCAAATGCTATCTGTGAGTTTCCCTGATCCCTTCCATTGACCAAACATACTGATTTCTCAAAAAATCTAAATGTCTCAAAAATATCTGCAAAAAGAACTCTATCTGCACTACTGTTCAACCTGATGATTTAAAGGTGGGAATTTTCAGCATGTTTTATCAAGATGAGCTTATCTTTTCAGGATCTTTACAAGCTTATCTCTAAGTGCACGGGTAGGGAAATGCTTGTCTTGTTGTGAGACAATCTGTATTCATGACCTTTTAAGAATACTAATGCTATTTGCCACTAATACCACTGCTGATAATGCTTTATTTTTGAAAGATATGCAAACACAAATACTTGGTTTGTGTCCTTTAGTAAAATGAATTATTACTTCAGAAAAGTCTTAGGAGGTTCTTTATATTTTTGCTTTACAGATTTCTTTCTAAATGCTTAAGTAAGTCTGAAAATGTTCATATTTTTTTGCAGGGTTGAAATACTAAAAAGTTCTTAAGAAAAGTTATAACAGAAAAGTTCATTTCACTTTTTGGGTCTCAGTGTGATATACTGATGGCATTGCAAGAGGGTGCTTACTTTTACAGGTTGCTCTTTGTGAAAGAAAGACAAAACAATTCTAACGTAAGTTATCACAGTGACAGTGTCCTCTCTGGAAGCTAGTATAACAGAAAAAAATTCAGTGTTGTGGTTATGGCCCTGAATGAGCTTCCTACTTACATCTCATGTTTTGTACCAGCATTTAAACTGTAAAACCTTCTGCTTTGCTACTTATATAACTATCCTTTCTTTTCTTCCAGACCTGGATTTTATTTCCTGGAACAAAATAACATTTTAGGGTACCATTAATTTTCAGATTAAACAAGTCATAAAATGTAAATAAGCTGACAAAAGAGCATTTACCTTCTTTTCACAAAGTTGTTAGTATTAGGATTTCTGGATCTTCCTTCCATCATAATTCACTTCATCCCCCTTGGGTGCCTTACAATGAAGGCACTGTTATGGTTATTATATTGGAGCGTGTTGCACAGGGAATGATTGATACTTTATAACAGAAGGAAGCATAACTTCTTTCTTTAGCCTTAGTCTCAAAAACAAGCACCAACACATTTTAGGGTGTTTTTTTTGGCTAGGAGATTTCAGACTTGGCGTCTGCAGCCTTTTCATTCCCAATTGAATAATCAATTCCACATCAAAAACCTTGCATAACTGTGGAATTGTGATGGTTGGACTGTGTGGCCCACCAGTGCTTGTCTTTAAAATAAATAATAAGGTTTTCTGTTCTTCTAAATTCAACAGCCTCCCCTTAGCTATATTCTGAACAAACATGCATCATGGAAGTCCATTTGTTAGTGATACCTTCACCAGCTCCCTCTTTTATGCATGAGGAATGTTCATGACCCTGCAGGTACTTTTGTGCCTGCTTTTCCAGTTGTTCCTCGCTCACTTTCAAGCAGCAACAACAGTAGGTGGGCTGGCTTGGGGGCACTATTTCAATGTAGTGATCTAGAGCAGATACTTATTTCACCGAAGTTGATGTTGTAGAGCTTGGGATGCTGAAAGGGGAAAGCTGTGTCGCCCAGGACAGAGGGGCAGAGATGCTGGGGATCGGGGGTCTCCCTTGCCATGTGTAAGATACCACAGGTCGAGTCAGGTCACCTGTGCCAAGAACCTCTCTGGAAAATTCCAAATATTCCCCTACTTCCCTACAGCGCTCCTGCTTTTAAACTTTTAAGTCCATCAGCGTGTAAGAGCTAAATATAGTAAAGGAGGGTGCGATGGAGTTGCTATGAAAGGCACGCAGGGCTGAAGGGAGCTTGCTGGTGAGTTGGGGAGACATGAGGGAAGGGAGAGGGGGAAATAAGTGACATATTGGAATCTGTTGTCATTGATGAGAAGCTGAGCTTAACTGGGAGCATGACCTAGGAAACTAGCAGGGTAAGAAGTAGTAAAGCTGAGAACTTATTTTGAGACATCCAGCCCCCCCCCCTTTTTTTTTTTTTTTTTTTTTTTTTTTCAAAAACATCCAGCCCCCCCCCTTTTTTTTTTTTTTTGACTATTGCTGCAAATTATGTTTCTGATTATTTGCTTTGAGAGGAACAGGTCATCTCCTGTGTCCCTCAGATTGGGTATGTTTAGGATGTGATGCATGTTCATTAATTTAAGGTGTGCACACCTTCAGGCACCTCTGAATGTGCTGATGTGAGGGACTTTGGATGAAAGTTTAGAGGAGCTGCTCATTTTGTTCCAGACAACAAAATTCAGCTCACTAGCAGAGATTCATGTAAATTCCCTGTTCAAAATGCAGCCAGTACCAGTTGTATATGCTTCCCTCTGGAAATGACTGAGATAGATTCCCTTCTCCCCTGCAGTCCTTTGTTCTCACCAAACATTTAATTTATGCATGCATATACGTGTGTGTGTGAGTATTCATGGCTTCTGCATCCACACTGTAACACGCAGGCGGTGTACCTGTATACTGAATTTCACACATTATTTAAACTGCTCTGATTTGAACCAGAGTTCTGGCTCTTCAGCTAAATAGCTAAATGCCTGTTTTTCTTCACCAAAACATCTTTACAATTGCAGGAAAAATACATATGGGGAAGAGGTGACCATTTGGCTTCATGGCAGTGTTTTCATACTGGTAGTCCTCCAGCTGAAATTTGCAGTGTAAGAATTCAGTCTTGCTACTGCTCCCATGGATTGAAATAACTTTTCTTTTTTATGTAATTGCTATAAAAGCAACTGGATTAAAATCAGATTTGGGGTTTTTTTTGGCTTTTTTTTTCTGTTTCAGTTTAGTTTCAGACATTAGTTGCCATAGAGATCTGGCCAAAAGCCCCCCAGTGTTTGTATTCAGTGTAACTACTGTCCAAGCATAGTATTGCATGTCACTTACTGCCAGATCATATCTGAACCAGAAAAGTTGTTTGATCAGTATTACTCCAACCTGCTTAATTGCCTTTCTGTGTCAAGATGCTTACTTGCAGGAGACTGGATGTTTTTGGTAGAGCCATCTCTAGTTTTCTAGTACTTGTTTCATGTGTTTTGGTACAGAGGTACCTGCTGCATCAGATATTACTTCAAACAACTCTAAATACAGAGGGTATGGCAAGGTGCAGAAAAGGGGTGTCTTCTTTTTTTTTTATTTACAATCATAAAAATTGACTTACTTAAAAAGGCCAGTTGACTCTTATACTTTGAATCTCTCTGCTTGTTGCTGTGATAATCTCTGAGATGCAAGAGGACTAATGACTGAAAACGGAGCAACTAAATAGTAACCCACAAAGCACAACTCCTATAAAGCTGCAGTTAGTGCTGTGTGAAAATGGCCTAATTCAAGGTCTTCAGCTCTTAGCTCTTTCTCTGAAGATTTTGAGTGAGTTTTGCACATTGCCTTAGAAAGGAGGAAGTCCCGGACACTTTAAAAGGTGGCTGCAGGAGGCATCTGTTTCATTTCATACTTTTCAGCAATATCTGTGATGGGGCAACCTCAGTCTTTCTTAGATATGTGATCCAGAAAACACATATTTGGGTCAGCAAACTACACGTGGGAAGTGTTTGGTTATGTTGTCAGTTTGCACACTGAGAATTTAAACCAAAGTAGCAAGAAATTCTTTCTCTTGGAAGTGATGCTTCATAGTAACAGAAGGTATTCTACCACTATTTCTGTTATTAACTTTGTTTTTATGTGCTTTGCAGTCCGTATGTTATTTGGACACACTGGATGTCTCATTAAAAGTTGAAGAATTAAAAGCTGAGAAGTTGTCTTTTTCACAACAGAATACCTCTAATACAGCTAGAGCAATTCCAACATGAATTTCAGCTTGGTTTTTAGCTTTGTAATGTGCCAAAGGTACCATTTGACTTCTTTAGGCTTAATCTTTCTTTCTTTCCTAGGAGCTGATGCAGCAGAATGATATTGGCTATGTACTGAATGCCAGCAATACTTGTCCAAAGCCTGATTTTATTCCAGAATCCCATTTCCTGAGAGTGCCTGTGAATGACAGCTTTTGTGAGAAAATTTTGCCTTGGTTGGATAAATCAGTTGATTTTATAGGTGAGAAGAAAATTTAAATTCTTTCTCTGAAACCGTTTCTGGATTCCTTTGTGTGTCTGACTTGCTGTTTTGTCTGGAGAAGACCCGAATGGTTTCAGGGTGGTATGAAAATACCCTAAGGATTTATGTACATGCTCACCATCACTTTATAAGCACAGAAGCAAAATAACGGAGATTCGGCAAATGCATGTTCCAGTACTTATGGAACAAAGACACTTTTTAAGAGAACAGTTCTGCTTTCTGGCAACCTGGTAGATGCCTGCTATATGCCTGCAGAGAGCAAATTAGAAAATTAGACATACAGATCCTGTCTTTAGCTTTGAGAAGCGAGCTAGCCAAATTTGAACTGGTCAAATTGTTCCATCATGAATGCTTGCTTTTTACTTGCATATAAAATTAGAAACAATCACCTTTCCCAGACATCTAAATAGGGTTGTTTATGTGCACATTAAAATGTGGTATGCTGTAACTGCAGTATGTTTCCTGTGTGTAGTCACATGCTTTTTCTATACTCAATGCTATACAGTGCTAGAGAAAATAAGTGATTTTTGTTTAAAGCTTCCATGAGATTTGCAATTAGCAGTTAATTTGGAAGTTTTGAACTATTTTAAATAACATTTCTTTTTTTTGCAAACTTTTCATCATGGTATAATGCTGCTGAGTTTGACAGTTGACAATTTCTTTGCTGTGCAGAAAAAGCAAAAGCATCAAATGGTCGTGTGTTGGTGCACTGTTTAGCTGGAATATCTCGTTCTGCCACAATCGCTATCGCATATATCATGAAGAGAATGGATATGTCCTTAGACGAAGCTTACAGGTAAGGAGAAAATTTCCCTTCATATTAATTCTTGTGCCTGTCAGCTTGTTTTTAAGGTGAATGATAAAAGGTTATATCATAGAACCATAGAATGGTTTGGGTTGGTAAGGGCCTTAAAGATCATGTAGTTCCAACCCCCCTGCCATGGGCAGGGACACCTCCCACTAGCCCAGGTTGCTCAAAGCCTCATCCAGCCTGGCCTTGAACCCCTCCAGGGATGGGGCATCCACAGCTTCTCTGGGCAACCTGTTCCAGTGCCTCACCACCCTCACAGTGAAAAATTTCTTCCTAATGTCTAATCTAAATCTGCCCTCTTTCAGCTTATACCTGTTACCCCTTGTCCTGTCACTACACTCCCTGATGCAGAGTGCCTCCCCATCTCTCCTGTAGCCCCCTTTCAGCACTGGAAGGCTGCTATAAGGTCTCCCCAGAGCCTTCTCTTCTCCAGGCTGAACAACCCCAACTCTCTCAGCCTGTCCTCATAGGGGAGGTGCTCCAGCCCTCTGACCAATTTCGTGGCTCTCCTCTGGACTCTCTCCAACAGGTCCAGGTCTTTTTTATGTTGGGGGCCCTACATCTGAACACAGTACTCCAGGTGGGGTCTCACAAGAGCAGAGTAGAGGGGGAGAATCACCTCCTTCAACATGCTATTAACGCTTCTTTTGGCATGACCAAGGGTAGAAGGACACATTTTATCTGGTAGTTCACTGGCCTCCATAAACAAATCAGTGATGTTGTGTAGACATCACACACCTAATACTAATTCCCCACCTGCAAAATGCTGATATGTCTTTGTTTAAATTACTTATTACAAGTGTGTATGTACATACATACACACACAGAGCTATAGCACACATATAACAATGTCTTTTTAGTCAGCAGGAGCATGGAGTGGCTAGGGTTAAAGAAGGAGAACTGAGGATATTTATAATCATGCCTATGACAAATGCTAGGCTGGGGCTGTTGACTTCAGTTTGGTATTCAATAATGCTTTCAAAGAAGTGCCTGCAGGTAAAACGTTGAGGAATTTAGAAAGCTTCTTTGCACCGGAAAGTATTTTGAAGTGTTGGCTCTTCATTGGCATCAGGGAATGTTTGTGGGACCACCCTCCCCAACCCCCACCTTCTTTAACCTTTCAATTCCCATGTTTCTGTACTTGGATTGTGAACACTTCACTAGATTCCAGGTGGCTTGGTGGCAGTTTACCGTGACTTATTTCATTTAACAACTGGCTTTGTTATGTTGTACAGAAAATGATGGGTTTTTCTTTTTGATGGGCTTTATATGCTGGTTGGCACAGCTGACGCATTGCTATAACACGTGTGGTGCAGGAGCAATTTGAACAATTGCTGTGGAGCAGGGGGAGAGGAGCACCTTCTAACTCACTAGGGTGTTTGCTGCTACTATCTCTAAAATGCCAATGAGGGCAGAAAGCTGAACATTTGATATTCCCTTGTGGAGCATTATTTCCATCGGGCATTTTCTTTTAAGCTCATGAACATAACCATATATGCAGAGAAAAAAGTGCATCTAAGAGGTGCCTGAACTACCACCATCTCCCATCACCTTTAGAAATTTTCCACCATTTCTTACTAGAGCCTGCTGAGAGTTTGGTGTTGTGCAGTAATTTCAACATGTATGGTGAACCAGGTTTGATAAAGAGGCATAGATCACAATTCACAGTTCTACAGGTACAGATAATATGGATGAATTAGTCGATGTGGATGGATACTGCACGAGGTCTGGGCTTGAGTCACTAAAAAAACCTGCCTGGTGGCAGGCTGCAGTGGTGTGGATGTTAAGCTGTAGAGTACTAAAATGCACAGGCTTCAGGGAACTTCTGAATCGCTGCTTCTAAATTCCTCTGGGAAATCTCTGCATTAAATTCTAGTTTGTTTCTTAACCAGGAGTGTCAACTGAGTGCGAACAATTAATCAATCCTAGGCCTTTTTTTCTTTGCACTGTTAATACTGAACAACTAGTGTGAAATATAGATGATATTTTCATGCATTTCCCTGGATATGGCTTAGTGAGAACAGTCCACACCGCATTTCAGTCATTGGTTTGCCAACAAGAGAGCCCAAAGCTTGAAAGTAAAATACTTTCCTCTGAGTTAATGAAAGTCATTGGACAAAATCTTTGTCTGACACTTAAAAAAATAAAAAGGTGACACTGTTACTTGAAGGGAAAGATCTGAGGAAATAAACGTTTTTAATCTTCAATTTTGTATAATACAAGGGAAACAAACAACAAAATGAAACGTTATGCTTGTCTTAAAAATGGAAAAGAGAGTGTGCATTTTGAAATTAAAAAGTTTGCAAAGCCTTCAAAGTTGTTGGGGGGATCCAGCAGACTTTCTTGAGCCCTTTTAATTTTTTTAAAAAGCTAGTTTTAAATTTAGGACTGCCCGATATTTTGGGGTGAGAAGAGGAGAAAGTGGAAGAGGGAGAAAGAGAACAGGACACAGGCCAGAAATTGCAGTGTTGACCAGAAGGATCTTACTTTAAATAACAAATCCAGAAACAAGTACAGCTAGCTTTGATGGGAAAAGAATGAATGATGACTGTATGAATTCTTGTGAGCGAGTTGCTTATGCTGGAATAACAGCCCTCAAATTCAATGCTGGGAGATTGACCTAAAGAATCTCTTCTGAGGTGACTTACTAGTTTTCTCCATTTGCTGGCGTGCACACTTCATGATGGAAGTTTATCACTTTTGATCTTCCAGGTCCTCATGTCAGTTCAACTATTCCCACTGTTGTTTGGCAACTTACATTAAAAAAAAAAAATGCAAGTTCTATTTGGTATTTTTCATGTGCCTGCTTGCATTTGTGGTAGTGTACACATATACTCACAAGTACACCTTTGAATTTTTTTCATGCTGTTTTCAATGACTGCAACTCACCTTCTGTACACATCCCCAGAGAGATTTTTTTGCTTTTAATAATATTTAATTTTCCCAGTGATATGTTATATGTGTGTTTGTACTAGATTTAGCTCTTCAAGGTTTCTTCCCTTGCTAATTCCCTTGTCATCAGGTGCCTTCATAATTCCAGGCATGATTTAAAAAAAAAAAAAAAAGAGGAAGGATTTGGGCACCTTTCTGTTTTACAGTCTGTAAGAAGCAAATAGTACTTATTAGCTATATTGCAAATCAGACAGGTAGGAAGTATTGCTTTTGTATTTAACTTTGAAGTATATGACATGACTTCTAATACTGAAGTCTTTCCTACATTTAGAGTCCTGCTTCAGGAAAGCATTTTAAGTATGCATTGCACCTTGTCCATATTCAAGCGAGTATGTAAGTGCACGCTGAGGCTGGCATGTGCATGCGAGTCAGCCTCCTTCCTACGGGACTTGCGAAGAGGTGAACTCTTCCAGTGATTTGCTACTACTGTTGCCCTTTACTGCTGAACACCTACAGAGCTGGAGAGAATGCTTTTGGTTTAATGCTGCATTTACTCCTTTCTGTTTTTCTTTTTGATGATCATATCAGAGGTCAATACCACTGTACAGTAGAAATCGCTGGCATTTGCTGTATAAGGGCAGCATAGGTCAGGGCTCTTTGTCTTGCCTGGCAAAGATAAACAGGGTAGGAAGCGCTCTCTGCAATAACAAGAGCATGAGAGAGGTGAAAGGAACATGAGGTTTCATCCCTTTGAAGGGTGTGGAAGGTGGTCGACTTTCTGCTGTGCAGGGGGAGGCTCAGGGTTCTTGGCTACAGCTCTGATGCTGTTCATCCAGAATGTTGAAGAGCTCTTAACTCTGGTCAGAAACCAAGCTAGCAGAGATCCCACTGGTGAAGTAAAATAAGGAAAAATTATTCCCTCAAACCTTGTGGGCATCATAAGGAGGTAAAAAGAATGCTTTCTTTCCCCCTGTTTAGCCACCTTTAAGTAAGCTACAGAGAGAATTGAGAGCATCCAGCATTATCTTGCTTAAAAGCTTTTTTTTTTTTTAAATCCATGTTTCCTGCACTTGACTGAACCTCAGTCCAGGCCTCCTGACAAGTTAAGATTAGCCTGTTAGCATCCACAACAATTGCTCTAGGGTTACCTCAGGTCTGAGCAGCAGGTCCTTAAATTAAGTCTTGTTTTGTTTGTCCCCCTCTTTCCAGATTTGTGAAAGAAAAAAGGCCAACCATTTCTCCCAACTTCAACTTTCTGGGCCAGCTTTTGGACTTTGAGAAAAAGATTAAGAACCAGAGCAGTCAGCCTGGACATATTAGTAAGCTGAAACTTCTGCATTTGGAAAAAAGCAGTGAGCACATGGTGGTCCCAGAAGGTGGGCAGAGCAGTCTCTCCACGAACCAGCTCTGCATTACCACTACCTCCGAGCTGGTGGAACAGAAGCCGACGGACTGTGGCAGCGCACCACACAGGCACTCATCCCCTCTAGAAGATGGCCCACTGGAACAGGGCATAAACGGACTGCACGTCTCCCTCGATAAGGTGGAGGACAGCAACCGGCTGAAGCGCTCCTTTTCTTTGGATATCAAATCTGTGTCCTACTCGGCAAGTAGCAACTGTGTGACTGCATCTGTTCAGGGCTTTGCCTCCTCTGAAGACACCCTGGAATACTACAAACACACGACTGCTTTAGAGGGCAGCAGTAAGTTGTGTCAGTTCTCCCCTGTCCAGGAGGTCTCAGAGCAGACCCCAGAAACCAGCCCTGATAAAGAGGAAGCAAACCCTCCCAAGAAACCCCAGAACACCTGGCAGCTGGATACCCAGAGCAAACGGCAACACCTGGGGAGAGCCACCAGCAGTGCCACCACTCAGCGGTCGCTCCTGTACCCCCTCCACAGGAGCGGGAGTGTCGAAGACAATTACCGAACGAACTTCTTGTTTGGTCTCTCCACCAGCCAGCAGCATTTGGCAAAGTCTGCTGCTGGGTTGGGCCTCAAAGGCTGGCACTCGGACATCTTGGCTCCTCAGACATCGGCTACGTCCCTTACCAACAGCTGGTATTTTGCAACTGAGTCCTCGCATTTCTACTCTGCCTCTACCATCTATGGGAACAGCACAGCTTACTCTGCCTACAGCTGTAGTCAGCTGCCCACGGGCTGTGACCAAGCCTGTGCTGTGCGCAGGAGGCCAAAGCAGGGTGATCGAGGTGACTCCAGGCGGAGCTGGCACGAGGAAAGCTCTTTTGAAAAGCAGTTTAAGCGCAGAAGCTGCCAGATGGAGTTTGGGGAGAGCATCATGTCAGACAACAGATCCAGAGAAGAACTGGGGAAAGTAGGCAGTCAGTCGAGCTTTTCAGGCAGCATGGAAATCATTGAAGTGTCTTGAGGGGCAGCAGGGTCGTGTGACTGTATCGGAGTTGCTTCCCCCCTCGAGGCTGCTCCTCCAGCGTTTGAGAGGTCCCTGTAAATCTGAAAACAATAAACTTCATGGAAAAAGGTGGCAGGGGGGAGGGAAGAAATCAAGGCTTCAGTGTGAATGCAGCGACTAGATTAATAAGGCAAAGAAATGACAAGTGAGCATCTGCCTGAGGAGACTGAGAGTATCGCTGGGTTTTTCTCCTCCCCTTTCCTGGAGAAGGGCAGACCTTTCAAAGATCTTTCCCTGACAGAGGAAGCAATTATATGCAATGGATTGCACATCCTTTGAGTGGTTTTTGAAAAGGAAACTCTTTTGGTATCAAACCCTTTCTCTGGTTCCACTGAAACAAGCTCCTACCCATCAAAGCTAGTTTTGTTCTCCCCTCCTCCTGCCCCACGTCTTCACCAGTGCACCTTAGCCCTGACACTGAGCCAACCTCTGGAGGGAGACCTTTTTCCCCGTAAGAAGGGAGATCGGGAGTGATTCCAAAGGACCTAGGGACTGGTTACAGCAAGGCTGGTCTGAACACACAGTTCAGACAAATGTAAATACTGGTGTAACTATTGTTCTAACGGATAGGCTTTAGGTGATTTGCTAGAGAGCTGCTTCAGAGAAAAAAAACAAACCCCAGTACCTCAAAAATATAAAAAATAAACTAGGGCTTTATGGCTGCCAGGTGCTGGTAGTCAGTTCATAAGCAATGTGAACAAGTAACGACTAGCCACATTTGAATTTTAGTTGGTTTTTTTTTTTTAAAGCTGTCTACGCACAAGTGTTTCAGTTAGCTCAGCAGCAATTCTTAAAGATGAATGAACCATACTTATGATTGTTTCCCCCAGTCTTTTGAAACATAAAAGAAGCAGTATTTGTATTTTTGGTATTAAGCTGGCTTCTGGGAGAGGGGTAGCTGCTTTGGCTTCCAAGCTGTCACAAAGAGGTTAATACTTAGGGTTACGTGCAAGAGAAGTGGCTGGTACAATACTGCAACATCCTTTTCTTGCCCACTGACAATTCAATAGATGGCTCTTGAAGGCTTTTTGTTTGTTTTTTAAAGCTAAAACTGGGTTTTTGTCCTTAACTGAGCAGTACCCTTAAAGAACTGCTCTTCATACATGGTGCCAGTCACCTGTGGGGTAAGGGCAATTCAGGTGGCTGGGTTTCTTGCATCCCAACATCCTCACTCAAACTGTGGGGACCTGGAGATAGAAGCTTCTTATTAGGTTTTCCAGCTTCATCTGAGAAAGAGAGGGCTGGCTGGCTGGCCAAGGAAAACAGGAGGGGACCTCCAGCATCCCATCTCATAGTGTAGTGTGAAAGAGAGGGGGTTTGAGAAGAGACAGCTTTAATGGGATGACTGCTTACCTCCTCCACATGCAGCTCCAAGGAACTTGATCCTGGCCCTTGTCCTCTGTCCCAGGGTAGGGTCTTGGTTTCCCAGCGTGCTGATGCGTGACTTGGCTGCAGATGCTTCTAGCTGTGCTGCTGCTGCTGGTACCGCGTCCTTGCCATCACCCCCCCAGGAACACAGCAGCTCAAGGAGGTGTCACTGCCCGGCTGCCAGCAGGGTGTTTCATGGAAGATTAGGCACAGCCCTTCTCGTGTTGTTTTTGACAGCAAACCAGCTGCTTCCCCTCCAGCTTGCCATTTGTGGGGTACCTTGGCTGCTCCTGCTCAGATTGTGTTGTGCGCTCACGTTGCTGCAAGAGGTTTGCGGTCAGCGAGGGGTGGTACCAGAGGGACAGCCTAAAGCTTCATCCTTCCTGCTCCAGTGGGAGCTGCACACACCTTATCTTGGGTCTTCCCCAGCACCCCTCAGAGTGTGTGTATCAGGAGGGGAGCTATTGTTTTGTCCCATTTCAGTGCAGGCAGCTGAAAATTGTAAATCACGTGTAACAAATACTTACCCCTGGCCAACAGCTTTAAAAAAAATATTTGTCAGCAGCAAACTGAAGCCCTAATTCAAGTCAGCAGCTTGGGTTATGTTTTGTTTTGGTTTTTTTTTTTTTTTTTTTTTTTACTGTAAGTTTAGCTAGTTTGTGACTCAAATCTCAGGTTTTACTATATTAAAAAGCAGAGAAGATTTTGTTATTGTTTTGTGGCTAGGATGTGACTTTAATTTCCTACAGCAGACTGTTTTAAAATAGCACTGAAAGCTACAGCATTGATTAACTTGATCCTAAAAAGTGCAAAAGGCATAGAGAGAGAGGCAGCACCAGGAGTAACTGAACCCAAAGGCTGCGTTCCTGGCGTGAGTACAAGATGCTGGAAGGAGGAGCAGTCCAGGCAAGGGATAGGTTGACACCACACTGGAAAGCATGTCAGGTCTCGGCTATTCATTAAACATACTGCCACTTGTCTCTGTTTACATATCAAGTGAAAGCGATTACAGTACAACTATTTTCACCATATATACACACACAGAGTGTGTGTATACGTATGTAAACGATTTAGCAGTGCTCCTCTCAGCCAGATTTCAGTAAAAGCCTGTGTCTTTGATTTAAATCAGTTAATGGGGGTTAACACAAATCAGTCCCTAGAGGCAGAAACAGAATTTTCCTGTCTTTTGTGCTCCTTCATATGTGCGTGTTCTCTCCTTCTCTATACATAACAAATATGTACATTTGGGTTTTGTTTGGTTAATTGCCGTCTAAGGAACTGAAATCTGGTCTTCTGGCTCTTTGTGATTTCCAATACGCTATAGTCACTGAATGAATCAAAGTTGTAGGCTCTGTTTTTAGGGGATGGGTTCCTGTAGGAGGAAGCCTTAACTCCTGTGCAGGGTGGTGCCCTGTCTCCTGTCTGAACTAGTGTCCTGTACCTGAACAATGCTGGAAATGGTTTGCAGATGTTTGGAAGGCAAAGCAGAGGATGCAGGGGGGAAATGTGTACATGTTCAATATGAATATAATGTTCTTTGGTGTATGGCAAGCTGTTGGAATGGTTCAGAGAGATGTGAGTTTCTCATCTTGTTGTGTCATGAGCATTACCTGTATGTTATGATGAAATAAAATCAGAAATGGTACCTGTTTATAGATAATGGCTGAGGAAGGAGCCTGTGTGCCTCTGGCTGTGGAGCATGCTGTACCCGCCTGCAGTATGACCTGCTCCCCAGCACCCAGGACAAGCAGGGGGCTTGTCCTTATACTGTGTATCCTTTCCAGATGTGTGCCTGTTAATGAATGACACCAATTAGGTGCCTTTGAACCACTCGTCCCGAGAAGCAGTTGGCCTGCTTTCATCCATTGCGCAGTAAAACAAGAACCGTGCACAACACAAGACCTAAATCAGCTTATTAGCCTACAAAACAGGTTGACTTGACAATCTTCTAAGATATACCTGCTCTAGTTTCCCCTCACCCTACTTCAAAGTCCACTTCTGATCTCAGTAGGTCAGAGCAGCTCTGCTGTTGCCTCAAGTTGTTTTTTGAAGCATGCACTTTACCTTTCACCACTCCTCCTTTTGCCTGCTTTGCAGGAATTGCGCTGCTCTTGTTCCCTCCATCACTCCACTCCTGCCCCTGACAGCTCTGTGAAGAGACAATCTGACTCCATCTCCAGTCAAAACCCAAGAGGCAACTGAAACGCGTCTCGTGCATGTCATCAACATTTAATTTTCATTTCATTGACTGGCATTACGGGGAAGAGGTCCTTGAGGTCACTAGGCTCTTAATGTAACCAGCACAGTTGCGTTCCTAGAGTGAAGTGGACTGAAAACAAGGAAAACCTCCCTCCAGCATGGATCAGGTGGCGCTACTTTTGAAGGGGCTGGGGGGGCTAAGGAAGAGAATAAAAGTGTGGTAATTAGGTGAGCTGCCGTTTTGACTAACTCTGTGTTCATCAGCTAGCTGCTTATTACCCTCTGACTCACAGCACAAGTTTTAAATTGATTTCTGTGAGTAAGCAGTGGTTTCAAACACCCTGAACAGGGGCCTGGAGCTTCTCCTGGGGACAGCACTGGAGTCCTAATATGGCTGTTACTGCCACTTTTGACTCTGAAATTACAGAGATTCAGCAAAATTCCCCTACCTAGGCATTTTAATTAGATAGCCATGCCCTGACTGAACACCTAGCTAGCCTGTATTTGTTCTTAAAGTTTCTGAGATAAAAGTAGAGTTATTCTAGTACTTCTAGACATTATAGTATTATAATACAATACCACTATTATATTGTACACACAAAACCACAACTGGGAATTCAGGTGGAAGAACAGTGTTCATAATACATCAGCTTAGCCTGACAATGGTACTTCCCCTTTCAACCATGCCTCCAGAGAACGTTTTGGCCCTCGGGCTCAAATGGTAACTTGGAAGCAAACGGAAGTGTTTCTGCAGTGAAGCCTTTGGCTAATTCTGCACTTTGACAACATTAACAAGAACCACCATAAATAGAAAAGGGAGCTATTTCTAGCTGCCTGCAACACCCACCCCTCTGGGAAGGGGCTGCTTTCCTAGCATGTGAAATACTGCAAAACACTTCCAGGGAACTGCCCTGCTGGAAGGGATTGCTCACTTTGAGGGGTGGATTTCAGCTGCTGTTTACAGGGACCCTCACCAGCCTCTGCTGCTGTACAAAGCCAAAGCATGATATACTACAAGCAATGATGAGGCTTGGGCATCAAATCACTTTAAAAAAAAAACCAACAAAACAAAAAAAACCCCATCTAAAACTTGCCTCTCTTTTTGTTCAGCACCCCCTCTGCAGTGGGTGAGAGTCCATCATCCCTTTGCTTTCCCAATGCCAGGAGAACAGGGTTCTGCTGCAGGTACGTTCACTTATTCTCCTCGAAACCACTGATTTTCTAAGTTTATTAGAATAACCTGTTTCCTGCAGGAAATGGCTCCATCTCAGGATGTTCTCAAAGCTGGGCTTCCCTATGATCACCAGGTTCCCAGGAAATACTCATGCCACTACAGCAGGCTCCTGCCACCTCCCACAGGAAGAAGTGCACCCAGTGGTCATAAGATGCTTTGCAGATTACAGGTCTCTGTTAATACCTGTCCGCAATCAGCTCCCCAAAACCGGGGCAGGGAAGCCCTTTTGCTAGGATACAGTTGTGAGCTGCACTGGGAAATTCCCTCAAACCCATTTCTGTATACAGAGTAGCTGTTGACATACCTGTTTTGACAAAATCTACAGCCATCCTAATTTATTTCTGGTTGTGTCACTGTCCTATGGTACGCCATCATATTTCATTACCTTCACAGTTTCCCTATGAGGTCAGCGCTCACTCCATCTGTTAAAATACAAAGCTTTTAAAAAGACAAAAAGAGTTATTTTAGGCATCTAACATTAAGAATTGCCCTTTTAGTGCTCCTCTCCACACCTTAGGAGGATCCGTTCTAACGCTGTAGGTGCACTGGGCACTCCCATCACCACCTCAGACCCGCCTCAGCTCTGGGTACCACTGGGTACCACTGGGTGAGCTATTCTCTTTTCTGTGTCACCTTGCTGTGGATCAGGCTGTCCTGTGCAAGCTTACATTATGAAGAAGTTAAAACCTAACTGTGGCAGCCGAAAGCAAGGGAACAACCCCCAGAGAAGTACTGCAAACCAGCTGAAAAGAGGCTGAACTTCAGCTAAAAGCGCAAACTGACCCATTCAGTGATGTGTGAAGAATTGATGGGAGATGACCAGCTGGCAGGGCAGGGCCACCCTGAAAGCCAGCCTGCCCAAGGCTGTCCAGCTCTAGTTCATTCTGCGATCTGGCAAAGAAGTGATGTAAACCATCTGTCAGGACATGGTAGCTAAGTGTTGGGAAAAGAAAAGAAAGAAATGAGAAGTGCTTCGCTGCTCATGTTTAGTCTTCCCACTCAATCTTAGGGAAGCCGTTGGGTGCACACAAGGTGCAAGTGCCCTAACAAAACAGGCAGAGCGTGTCTCACACCAAAACTGCTTTGCATAGGGAAGCTGCAGTCTTACACAAGCGTCTGAGTCCATCAATTCCAGACCCTCTTTACCTCCGAAAGGCTACCAGGACAGAAAAGGTAGGCAGCCAGCTGGAGTCCCACCCCACTGCTACTAAGTGACAAGCATCACTGTGTGTAGCATTTATTTAAACTGTACATCAGTGCCAACCAGAATTGGGACAGCATCCAAAAATACCCAACATTTGTTTTCATTCCGAGACACGTTTCCCTGCAGTCCCAGAGCAGCTGAAACCAGCCACCTCCACAGCATGAAGGTGGGTTCTGTGTTCCAAGCAGTAAAGCTAAGATAGAACCTCTCAGGCTGAGGTGTGTGTACTGTCCGCAGACATCGCAGCAGGAAGTGGTGCGCTGTAAACGAAGAGTAGACAAGGCAATCGGAGAAACAACACACTTGGAAAAGAGCGATACCAAATGTTTTAATGCTAGAGCTGTGGAACACATAGCATGTAGGGAGCTGAAAGCAGAGCAAGTTTGTGAACAGGATAATAACCCATAAACCAAGGAGCACTCAGCCATGAGGCTGGCAAGCAAAATACACTCTGGCAGCTCAGGAACGGGAGGGACATTACAATAGTACCTCAGGAAACCACTGGCACGCAGTCTGATAGAGACAGGGGGGTTGGCCCTATGAGCCTATGAAAATGTATATTTCTACTCTTTCTGTGTAACAGCTTAGAGGAGGGGAAAAGACACTTTAAATATTTAAATATATTTAAATATATTTAATTTAAAATACATACATTTTTTAAAAAACCAAAAACTTTTCTGTCCCCTTCACTGGATCTTCACAGAAACTGTCCTGCAGATAGGTTGGCACTTTAGCACCCTGTCAATGCATTAAATTACAAAAATGACAGAAACAACAAAGCAAACCTCTTCTGCATGTGTAGCACACTGACCAGTGTAGGATGCAACAAGCACCAGCAGCAGCACAAAGCAGGGTTCACAACAGCAGAGTCAGGGGAAGAATCAGAGCAGCTCAGGGCAGCAGGGAACAGCAGCCCCAGAGACTCATCCAGTTCTCCAGCTTCTCAGGAGATTTCATATCAAGTAGCTTAGCCTGCACCCCAGACCACACACCAGCTTTGTATCACCTCAGCAAGCAGAAAAGGGAAGAAACATTTCTTTTCAGTGAAGTGCTCCAGATTATCTCTGTTCATAGCACTAACTTGGTAGCAGAAGTAACAACTAGTACATTCGTGAGAGATACAAGAGGCCTTCTCCAACAGCGTCTGGCTTGGAAAAGGAAATTCATAAGCAGAAAGGTAATTCCAGTCACATCTCAAATCTCCTGCTAAACAGCAGGAAAGGGAGTAAAGCAACAGTCTCACCTTAAGCATCACCTGCATCCAAGATGGAGTTGACAGCAGTGTGCAGAGCAAAGCGAACAAGGAGCAGCCAAGCAGCAAACAGCAGCTCAAGATGATGTGGCAGGAAATGTCTTCCCCTCAGTGAGAGGTCCAAAGAGTTAATGAAGCCAGTGACAAAGTTTTAAATAAAACTGTAAACCATTGTTTGAGAACAGTTAGAGGGCGCATGCTATCTTACAGTACCCATACAACACTATCACCTGTGGAATGAAGGCGATGACCTGCGCACTTTGGGAGAGGTCGGCCTTCAAGTTTCAGCTCTGACTTCCTTCTAGTTAAGCCATTACCATTTTTCACAACTTACCCTTGCTGCTCAGAAAGGTCTAGCCGGGAGGCTAAGCAACACATCCACAAGCTTAAAGGCCAGTGTTCACAGGAACAAGTATTTTCTCCCATTATCAGCCCAATATCTAGGTGTTTTATAGCAAATAAGGAAGGAACTGATTTGCAGCCATTGCTCCTGCAGCTTTCAGATAGGAATACTATTCGCTTGCCCTCATTAGCACCGCAAGGAGCAATGCTTTGATCCGATACTTAATAGCATGAGGCCAAATGTCTAGAAGCTTTACAAGAGAGCATCTGCAGCCTACCCCCTGCCTTGAGATCCAATATCAGGATCTTCCCACCGGTATAGGCTTCCAGCACACCAGGGTGTGGGATATCCATGATCCCATCTGGCAGACGGATGAATGTCGCACATTCTAAACTTCCAGACAGCATCATCTGGACGAGGAGGACAAAAATGCCTGCAGTCGCTATTTAAAGCTGCTGAGTATTCTGGTGTGTCTGATGGCGGGAGGCAGCGACATATTCCGTGATGGACAAATAAGGACCCTCATGGGCATGGCCACGACAAGCAGGTTTTCATGGATTCTTAAGTCTCATGTAAGCTTTTAACAAACCAAGTGTAAAAATACTGCAGGATGCATGAGCAAGGATGGAAGCCTGATGTTACATCCTGTGTGACTGCCTATGTATACACAACTATGTAACAACCCTGGGGTGGAAGCAGTAGACAAGCTGGCGGTCCGCTGCGAGGCAAGCCACCGCCTGTCCCAGCCCCTGCCTCTCGGCACCCCCTCGATGCTCTTAGCTGAGTGTCCTGCGAGTCTATTTTTTTTTTTAATTATATTTGACAATCCAAGTGTCTTAATGATTCTATGACAACCAGGCCCACTCTGCTGCCTTTACTACAAAATCTCCTGCTCAGTTCCTTGCCCTCTCTGAAGCAGGCAATTGCTCTTCCCAGGGCATCATTCCAGAGAGCTTAATTTCTACAGGACTCTGCTTTCAGGCAGTGTTCAGCGGGCCCTGGGGTCCAATCACCACTATGGTTCAGATACACATCTAAGGTGTCTGCAATCTGTGTCACCAAAATTCACTCTAGGCTACATGGCCTTTGGGAATGCAACAAGAGAACGGCCTGTTCCTTCCCGCTACCAGGCGGCAATTAATACTGTCAAAAACCAACTGTGCTCTTTCTCCCAAGCGCTTAGAGACAATCTTTTGCTGATTAAGTACCTTTAAGTACTAACAGGTATCAAAGCAAGCCACCTTCAGCAAGTCACCTAGCCTTGTGATGTAGCGCACAACGGGTTATCACACTGACTGGCTCAAAGAGAGCTGTGCTACTGCTGGAATCGTGCTCCTGACAAACAGCAACCCTTGGGGTTCACGAGCACGCTTCAGCCTCCTCACCAGCAACAGCATCCTGGAACTAATGTAACAGACACAAACATATCCTTGACCCACCAAACCAAGGGCTCCTCACTTCTGGTGTCATGCTCTTTCTGCTGCAGACAATAGCTGCCACGCAATGGCGCCGCAGGCTGTTAAACCGTATTTCCAGATCTGTAAATATTTTTACAGCAGCGTGTAGAATATCCCCCCCATTTCATCTGGGGAGAAACTAAAGCTCAGAGAAGTGCTGCAAATCGCCTGCAGCAAGCAGACCAGTGGCAGACTTGGCAACCAACCTGTCTCCTACGGACCAGCCCAGCGCCCAGGCAGCGTGGACACGCTGCCTGCCTTCCAGCTGGGCCCTCAGCCTAGGAGAAGGCAAGAACATCCTGTTGCCTTTGGAGCAGTTCACCGAGCGTGGTCCCAAAGGGCCATGTGGTTTCAGTCATAAAACACCACGCTCAGTCAAGCTCTTGGCGTGACGGCAGCTAAGCCAACAAGGAGGCTTCTCAGAGGACTTCTCACATCTCCCCCCTCCAACTCCATACACTTGAAGATAAAGAAACAACTGCATCCCTCTGGTAGAAAAGACAGCACCAAGATAACTGGAGTGTCCCAATAAAAATAATAAAAAAAAAGACACCGCATGTCCAACTTTGGGATGAACAAGTCGGTGCCAGTACCTATCAGAATCACTGTGCGAGGTGAGGGACAGGAAATGCCACCAGCTGGGACATGGGGACATTGCCAGGGCAAGGGGGAGAGGAACGCTAAGACTTGCTTTACATTAACAGACATACATATCTGGAACAGTTATTCCTTTATAGCCTCATAAATTAGTGAGCCCATAAAAACAGGAGTCTCGAGGAGGACATGCCAAAACCCTGCCATGCAAACCACGTTAATTATGATAATAGGCAGATTTTAATAAGCCAGTTCCTGGCTCCTGCACTTTCAACTATAAAACACCTATTTACAAGGGCAGGGGATCTCAGAAATACCTGCCAGCCATCTAATTGTCTAAACCCCAGTGGCACAAAAACGGACAAACAAAAGGGTTTGTCATACCCTGTATCCCTTTGAATTTTTCTAGTAAAAAAAAGGAAAAAAAAAATCAGATGAAAGAAAACTCCTCCTCTGTAAACCCCAATCTAGCCACAGCAATAAAACAAATGTCTCGGCACAGGCGGTGATGGCGGTAAAGGAGACGGAAGGGCAGGAGGAGGAAGATGAAAGAACGGTAAATTTTCTCCAGACGACGGGACCAGGGAGCTCCTGGATTCCTGGCTGTGCAGTTCTGGCAGCTGACGCTGCTCGTCCTCTGATGCCCTGGCAGAGAGTCAGGCAGCACTGCTGTCCCCTCCAAACATCTGCCAGTCCAGCCTGTTGGAAGTGTGTCTGTGCTGAACGCTGGAGCATGGAAGGTGAGGAAGGGGAGCCTACCGACCAGCTAAGATTTTAGCTCCCGGTCAGGTTTCATGCTGAAGGGCTCCAACCTCTCGCTCTCCGGCAGCATGCTGTTCAGTCGCTCCATCAGCGGGATCGTCTGGTCGATGCCCATCTGTATACGGCGGAGGATGGCAGACATCTCATTGACCTTCTGGATCTGCTCTGCATACTTGGCATACTTCTTCTGGCGCTCCTGCATGAAGCTATAAAGAGTTTCCACAGAGAGGTCCATCTGTTTAAAAACAACAAGCAGAGCGAGGCACATTAGGCTGACTGTTACCACAGGCATTTCAGCATGTTGTCTTTCCTAAAAACAACCAAGAAGCATGTTAGACACCCCACTAGAGCTACCAGCCAGGTACAAAGATGCTCCTCTGTTGTGGCACAACAAGTTTGTCATGAAACAGAATGATTCATAGCTGTGTACCAGGGAGGACATATGACCGCTTCAGGTCTACCTCCAAACACTGAGTATTTGATCAGAAAATTCTTTGCTTACAGGGTTGAAAGCCAACAGGCACTGCCAGGGATTTTCCGATAAACTATATACATACCCTTCAAGTTATCCAGACCCAGGGAACTCATGGCCTCCACCTACACCTGTAGTATATTTTCTGTGGAGATCATTCATTTGCAAGCATTAAGCTCTACCACAGTTGCTAAGCTAATTTTATCAGCTTAGCCAAGTTACTTTGCGACTAAGCCACTGACTGCTGTTGTTACCATCGTCATTTGGAAAACTCCTGTCTTGGGAAAGAACCATAATAGATTGCTAGTGTCCCTAACTTCCCCGAATCCTAAAAATAAATGTGTTATGAGTGACCCCAGGAGAGACATTAAGTAAATCATCTACGCAATTAAACACAGCAAGTACCCAAACACGGCTCTAGCGTGATGACAATGCCAGGAACTGCAGTGCTGTTCCTGCCATTGAGCGACGAAGGTAGCCTTTATAATTCACAGCCCAACTTTCTCTTCAGCCAAACCTGGAAACTCCAGGCAGGATTCAGCCAATAGCCGCTAGTACTGTACACACAAGCCAAGTCAAATGGTTTAAGCTGTTTTACACATTGTAAGACATATCATATATTCAGAGAGCTTGGTAACAGATCTGGTCCAAGCCCTCAAAGCGCACACCTTAAGCTCAGTTGCTTCAGGTCGCTGCAGCTGTGCTCAACAACCCCAGCTGCTCCACTATGATGGCTCTCCAAACTGGTATGTCCGAGTGGTTGGAACTCATCTTGCAACCACACTCTGTCATAGAGGAAAGTGATCCCTTTGCTTGGGACTCGGCACCCTGACCAGTTTTAGCCCGCTGCTGCCTCTTATAGCTGTTTTTCTGAACCTCTCCCATCTAATTACTCCCAGAGGAAAGAGATCACCACTCATGATGAAGCAGCCTCAGGGAATCACTACTGAGGACTCCAGGTCTACCAGGAGTTCCCAGTTCAAACATCCCTCACTCTGTGTGACCACAGAGTCAACACATTCGGTGGAGGACAGCAACTGTACCCATCACCAGAGACAACACAAATTGATCGGTGCACTGCTAAAAATCAAGCTTTGCTGACCAGATCTGACTTACATAGTACTTAATGGGCAAGTGTTGTCCTGACCCAGCACGCTGCAGTGCAGGGCTGCAGGGGAGAGCCGGCAGCAAGGGGAGGACTGGGTGGAAGCAGTGCAAAGCTAGAAGGGGGATCCCCCACCGAGGAGGGAAGTTCCACCCGACCAAGCACTGCTGTCCTGTTGGTGACAGTGATGTTTGACGCTGAAGGGAAAACTAGAGGAGCTGTGTTTGCTGACAAATGTCCCTCTCAAGCCCTGGGGAAGGGACCAAGACAAAAAACACTCAAGCAAGAAAATATTTTCTTGAGAAACCTAAGTTACAAACAGCACTGAAAACAAACAAGTTTCCACTGGATTGTCATGGGGATTAGGAAGCTTTTTTTTTTTTCCCCTATCACCTCCATTAGTACCAATTAACCTTTTATTTCATCTCTACTTTCTAGTGCTCTCAGGCCAAATTCTCCCTTTTTGACTCTGTGCTTTCCTGTGAATTCCTTCCTCCATGCTTTCATGCATGGGACAAAATAAAAACCACCAGAGCAGGAAACTTCAAATAGAGTGGAAACAATTTAAACCTACACAGGGTTTTCTATTAAAACCCCAGCGTAATAAATTAGTAACTTGGTGCTAGCTCTGTAAATTGGAGTGTGTAAAAAGCAGACCACCACCAGGTCTGCACGGGATGGAAGTAAATTCAATCCAGCGCCTAAAAACACCCTGCTTAATGAGAGACAGTGGTGTGGAGTGGCAGCCAGTCGGAAACCTGCCAAAAGCCAGCACGCCTCATTAAACTGAGCAGCACGGGGACCCGGGCAGAAACCTCCTCTGGTGTTCTCCTCCACAGGCAGGTTCTCCATGTGGCCTCACAGTGCTATGCAAAAGGCAAAGCACACACCTACCAAGCTCTGAAACAAACAAACAAACAAACAAACAAAAAAACCCAAAACCACAAAGGCTCCCTTTTCTCTCCATTCCAATGATTTTCATCTGTTGACTTCTGGACTCCTTGTGTAAACAGCAGTAATGTCCACTTCCTAGAGGGGTACACGGAGAGCAGCTCAAGCTGGCCTGCAAAAAGAAGAAACGTGGAGTGGCCTTCCAAGCTCTTTGCTACTTTTGGACACATTGACAATGGCTATAAAAAAGCTGCCTCACAAAAAGGAGAAAGGGTGGAAGTAAGCATTTCCTATGGTTTCCCTACCCCTAGCATTCCAGTTTGCCTGCTGCGGGAGGCCACGGCAGCTGCACAGCCAGCAACACAGCAAGGAGGACCGAAGTTGAGTAATTGTGAGGAAAGGCCAATTTTTACTCAGAATGAACCTGGTCTTTTTAACTAGAAAAAAACCCCAAACCCTACATGTTGACTCCTGTATATAAATGCCAATGCCTCTTTGCAGCTTTCCTTGAAGCAGGCCTAAATACACACATCCTTCCTGCCCCCTCCAAGCAAGCTTTGCCAGTGCCAAACCGTGCGCTTTTACCTCTCCTGGCATGCAGTCCTGTTCCTCTGGCACTCAGACGGGGCCTTCAGCTGCAGGACTCAGAGGGTCAGCCCCACTTACCCACCACAGAGCCTAAAACTGTCCTTTGGGAATCTGTGATGAACAGGGAAGGCTTGTAAGAATCCACTTAATTCCCTACTATTTAATTCCACACAGTAGCAATAAAAAGCATCTGGAGAAGGAGAGCTTAGGCAAAGAGTCTGCTCCCCTGCCTATAGCCAAGGCAGAGCATGCTTTTCAAGACACCCTCGTGGGTCAGATGCGTGAGTTTGCCTTCTTCTGAGCAGCTCCCATCAACTCCCACCTCCCCCAACAGGAGGCCCTGCCACAGTCTCGTCTGAAAAACACTCTAGTACCCAGCCTTCTTGCCCACCCCTGGCTAAGAAGCTCTGTGGGAAGCCCAGCAAGACGCCTGAGAGCCAGCAGCTCTTCCACTGCCCTGCAACCATCTGCCAAGTGTTTATCTGAGCCATTCCTTCTGCCCTGCTTGCTTCAAGCTTCCTACTACGCCAGGCCACCACAGCTGTGGGCAGCTCCCCCATGGGCAGGTCACCACTCTGTACCCGTAAGTCATGACAGATGTGGAGTTGTGCTTTCACCAGCCCCTCAATGGCTTCACCATCACCAGTTTCTCCTTCAGACATCACCACTAAGTAAGCTATCCTCATCCCCACCTTACAGGTACGTAAGAGTTTGGAGAGTCAAAAAACTGGACCTGAAGCCTGTTAAGAAGCAACAGAACAAAAGCAGAGGGCAGAGCCCAGCATGCTAGGTCCTGGTCCTAATTTTTGTCAAAGTGAGAGGTTCTGCCCAGGCTGGTATTGAGAAAAAAAACATGTTCTCAGTGAAGGGGTGAGAGTTTCCAATGCACATTTTATTTCCTTCCAAAAACGATTCTTCCTGTTAAAGCAGCAAACCTGAGGCTGCACATGCCAAGAGTAGAAGACAGCATTTTTTCCCCTTCCTACATCAAAAAGGATGGAAGAATTTTTTCAGTTTTTCTTTTAGAAATATAGTATCAGAAAAATGGACAAGCCTAGAACTCACCTTCCAGCATGATGTATCTTTTTTGTACAGCCAGTGACACTGAGAATTTGGGTCTGTTTCTATTTCAAACCTCATGACTCCTACGTGGATCAGTAGCAGCATAATATTAATTTATGCCTCAGCTTCACATTTTAAACATGAAATGACATCTACAGGGATTTTCTTTCTTCAAATGAAAACAGATTTATAATTACTTCCAACAACAGCACAAGATGGATATTCCCCTACTTAAAAGGGCTCCAGCACAGCCCTTCCTGGTATACCATCCACATTGTCAACCAAGTAAGGGCTCGCAGACTCTCCTCTGCATTACACAGGTCCATTTGTAACAACACACTGATGAAACACAAAAACAATTGAGGGGACTTTCAAACATCTTTGCACACCACAAATTCTTGCATTCATTTTAGAATTCTTCTTGGCCCACACTGCCAAGCAGAATAAAGACATTAATTTAGCCCACAAAAAGACTGAGGTCAGCACTGGACACTGCCCAGTTCTTTTCAAGAGACCACACTGAAAACCAGCCAGTGCCCTATATATATACACCTCTTACCTGGCATGGTTTTATAGAACTTCTGTTATGGGCATGGAAGTGTCCTGAGCTCTTGGAAACAGAGGTCACATCTTATTACTTCAATGACTGAGACTGAAAACTACAGCTAGACACATTTTTCCCTGGTTGCAGAACATGCAAACGGTATCAGAAATTCATTAAACTTGGAATCAAATTTCTAGAGGCACTGCTAACATTTGCAACAAAACAGATACATCTCTCCTAAGAGGATGCTCTGTCATTCCCAGCTTCTCCACTCCCTCCTTAAAATGCCAATAAGGCAAGAAGATGTTTCGCTTTTCCCCGACTCAGCAACAGCCTTCAAGGAGCTCAGCTAGACATCCACTTGTCCTGTGTCCCTCTGCCCTAACAATGTGCTGTTAGCTTCCATGCCATATGGCTGCCACTCAGAAAAAAAACCACAGCAATTCAGGCGCAATCCCTATTCCAGAAAGTTCACTTGCTAGAATGGTGCTCCGAGCACAAGCAGCCTTTCCCTTCACATTGTCAGGTGTCTAGCTGGGGTTAAATGAACTCCTTCCTGCAGCTGCACAAAAACCACATCAGAAACTGACAGGCAGGAACACGGCTGCATGGAATATTAATCACGATGTGCTGGTGTGAAAATGCTTTTCAATCAATGCACTTAAAACTGAAGACAGCTCCTCTTTCTGTACTGCTTGAAAACAAATGTGCTCAATGAATGGTGCTTTTTTTACTCCCTCCTTCTCTCTTTGATAATGTCACGCAAAGTCAGCACAATAGATTGTGATGACCTCCTGATGAGGGGAACATCCTCTGTTTCTCCCACTCATCCCACACACTAGTAAGTGATAAGGTAGCATCTTTGCCAGGGTAGAAAACAGAGACACCCGGCCAAGGAACCCACGTCCTTCTCAGCATCGGTCATGAGTATAGCTCCCATGAGTACCCTTCCTCTGCGCCACTGCCAGGTAAACAATTATAATTTGTGTTTAAGTTCTGCTTATCACATCCAAGACCAAATCCCATGCCAAAATGTTCCTTTTGCTCCCTCTGTAATTTGTCGTTGCTGTAAACAATTGCCAAGGGTTATTCTGTCTGAGCATTGCACAGATCACAGTCAAGTTAGAGAACAAAGAGTAATCATTTTAATTAGCTCTAGCATTGAGTTATAGTAATACGAACAAGTACCTCAGTGCCCAGCCAGCACAGCCACACACTTCAAAAAAATCTACAGCTACATCCATACCTGGTGCCTTAGAGCTGTAATAGATACATGTTAGTGTAAGATAGGCTGCTGTATCTGCAACTTAATTAATTTGGGAGGCATTGGGCTGCACAAAAGAATTCAGAATTCAAAGGAATCAGAAGGTTCATTCCTGAAATTAGCTTTTCTACCTTCCTGCACATTGCATTATTGGACAGGATATGTTTGTCGCTATCCTGCGGTCTGACCTCCGCAGCCCATGTCTCCCTCAGCTCTGACTTGAGCCTTCCCTGCTTGAGAGCTACCAGCATCCCTCTGCCAACTGGCAGGCCCCCAAGCTTAAGTTATGACTGCTATCACTAACTGTTGCTAAAAAAAAAAAAAAGTCCTAAAGCTATGATTAAAACAATACCGAACTCTCACCCAGCACTAATGAACAAGTAGACTTCCCAGCACTTGAAAAAGCAGGGCCCCACTTCACAGAGGTGGGAGAAGACTGAGAAGAAAGCCTGACAACCAGCAGCCATCTGGAATCTGTGCTGTAGACGCTATAGCCAGCTCTCCAGCTTGGATATATCTTATATCACAGTCCTGTTCTACTGGACTTTCTTTACTTACATTTCCCTCAACACCACCGACATCATCCTTCTCCCTCAAAACAGCTAAACCATAACATAAGCAAGTTAAACTCGGGGCACAGTTTCACATTACACAAAATCCAATGCAACCTCAGGCTGCAAAACAGCAGTCCCACTCCTCATCTTCAAATTAGCTGTATGATCATGGGACCAGTTCTGCACATAAATTGGGGAGGGGCAGGGGAGAAAATAAGCTTGATCTTCCCAGGCTCTCTTTTCTTTAGTGGTTTGGTCTTGTGTCCCATCAGCTTGCTGGCCTGACCTGTGAGCCTGACAGTCACAGAAGCGGCAGGACCATCATGTGAAGAGAAGCACCATCTCTCCCACTGCACATGTGCCTGGATCCTAACCCAGCGTTTGCTGTAGCTGCATCAAACTTTTAAATACACAACAAGTTTCTTGGGAGGGTGTCCTGGGCTAAGCAGAGACAGAGTTAACTTTCTTCACAATAGCTAGCAAGAGGCTGTGTTTTGGATTTGTGCTAAGAAAAAGCTAATAAGAAGTGATGTTTTGTGCTGCTGCCAAGGACAGCAGACCAGGGAGGAAACACAGCCAGATTTGCTCTTAGGTTAAGATTGAAAACTCAGAGTAGCCAATAATCTATTCCATAACATACACGTCATGCCCAGTATATAGGTGAGGACCCTCCGGAAGATCGTCCCTTTTTGTTCCGGATCTCTCTTGGCTCCAGATCATCTCGCTCCAGGTGGCTGGTCTCCCAAGGCCTTCCCCCCCTCCATACCCCGGTCGGCTCTCGGTCTGGGACACTCGGACTGTTATCTCCATTCTGTGAGTTTCGAGACTCTCCCGCTCCAGGATCGTTAGCCGGGGCCAGGTGGTCGCTCCCCCCCCTCCCCGGTCAGCTCTCGGTCTGGGATGCTCGGACTGTTATCTCCATTCTGTGAGTGCCTCCAGGAGCGGTGCACCCCCCACCTGGGGGAATCGTGAGTGTGGTTTTGGGACACTCTCTCTCCCTACTCTGGAATTGCTAGCCGGGAACAGGCTGAGTCTATCATCAGGTGTGTGGGGGGGCAGTATCACTGTGTATCACTCATTATGTATATTTGTATATAGTATTATTTTTCAATATTATTGTAGTTTAGTTATTAAATTGTCCTTATCTCAACCCACGAGTCTTTTTTCCATTTACCCCTTTAACTCTCTCCCCTATCCTTGGATGGGGGGGCGGGAATTGTGTGAGCGGTGTGTGGTTTGGCCCCCAGCCAAGGGCTAACCCATCACAGAGGGGAAAAAAAAAGTATCTATCTGTAAGTTTTCTAAAATGTCACCAAGAAAAGGTTACAGCAATTTCTAGCTCACTGACCTTAACTAGTAACAACACTTTTTTTATGCTGCTTTCATAAAACAATCTACATCTATTGAAAAAGTCATCTCTACAATTTACCAAGACTAAAAAAAGTTATGTTACATTCAAAGCATTAGAAATGCTTCCATACCTCTCCTAAATGACAAAGTTTAAGAAAAATGAGTATTAAAAAAAACACCCAGACAACACAAAAGAGAAATGAACCCGTGGGTACGTCCTCACAAAACCTCTGTTTTGTGGAGTACAACTCCATACAAACAAATCAGAAACTCCTAACCTGTCCTTAATCAGCTGTTCCTAAAGAAAGAAAAATCTGTATCTGTTAGTGTGATCTGTTGCTTAAGCGATAACTTGCACAACTCTATTTAACCCTACCTAATAATTCTGCTACAAAACACAGCCTTCAATTCCCTCATTTCCCAATTTCACACTGCTGCCATATTACTAGTTCATAACACTCCCATACCCAGCCAGAGCTTGACTGTTATAGGATAACAGCACTTGCAAATGTTAATTGCCCGTAGGGTTTTATTTTATCATAAATTCCAGTTTTGTAGTTCTAGTATGTCAGAATTACTAGCTTTAAACAAGTTGGTTTTCCTATCAAGAATAAGCTTCAATTTGAAAAGAGATGACCACTATCATTAATGAGATGTTTTTCAGAAAACACCACCGTTCTCATTTCAGAATGAAAAGGTGCTATCTAAAAGAGTTAGCATCATGACATTTGCAAGCCATCTGATCTAATGATACTATTCTCAGCTTCGCACTTGGGACCTGTAGGTCGTCTTTTCCAGATGTCCTACAGAAGGTCTTTCAAAATTTTTCAAAGGGGGATGCTAACTTTGGCCTTATTTAGCCAGGGTTGGACACACTAAGAAGAAAGTGTTTTTCCAGAAGACAACACTGCTTAAAAATAAAAAGCTCTTAAGACTGTTCTTAGAGAATGCAAAGGAGATGAGCTTTAACCATTTCCTAATTTGTGAAGTGGTAAAAGGATTATCTAGAACTCCCTCTTTTTTTTGTCTGGGGAACTGCAAAGATGGGTTCAAGCATCATGCTGCATTTACAGAACTAGTCCAACACATCTGGTTGCATCAGACCTACCTCCCATGTGCTGTGCAAATAGCCTGTATACATGCAAGGCTGAAGCACGAGATGTTCAGGGGCACAAGCCTAGCAGTCAGGATTTCTGGACATCTGACAGCTCAGATGAAGCTTCTGTTCTTTCTCCAGCAGCTACAGTTCTGATACAAAATGTCCAAATCAACTTCTTCTCACCAGGGAAACTCAACAGTATGTTAGCTCTAACAATGTTAGCCATTGATAATATGAAAAAATTCTGGAAGATCTTTTTGAAGCTCTGCATCGTCTGTTTCATGTTCAAACCTTCCAGTGATGATGAGAAGGGAAGGATCTACTTGTTCATTCCCAGAAGAGTTTGAGACTGACTCCACCATACTTACACAGTGCTGAAGCTCAAACGTCCCAGCACTTTTCTGGAGGTCACAATATCTGATCGTCTTTGGCTTCAGGAAAGCCTCAAGAAAATCTTGAGTGTTGTAGATCATTTCCTTCGCAAGCTCTTCTGAAGTTACAGACTATTCTTCAAAATATGATAGTAAGAGTACATACCACCACCACCAATCAATTATTCAGACAAAAGCTCAGTGAGCAGTGGTAACTCTAATCCACTCTGAGCATCCATTTTTATTGTATTGAGCTGCAGTGGCCTCAAATTTCACAGAAGATCAAGTATTTCTCCCTCCTTGTTTATGTCTACAAATGGATCTCTAGAACAAATTGATCAAAAGCAAGAAGGCATTTGAAAATTTACACCATGACCTGGCAGGAGAACTTACAACTGAAAAGTAAGTAGTTCATCTTCAGCTCCCGTGTAGCTTAGGTCAGGCACAAACAAGAATTAAATTCTATGGACTGGATTAAGGAAAAGGAAAGACTGTGACCCAAGAATCTTTTCTGACCTTAAAAACTCTTATAAAATCCGTGCTCTATATTGCTTTTATGTTGGTGTGGTTTACAACAGCTACCTGAGCACCGGAATTTAGCTTTTAGAAAACTTGCAAGTCCCAGCAACTTGTCTTCAAATACAACATTTTCACTTCTGCTAGGAAAAAAAAAAAAAAATAAAGTCTTATTTCTTGTCCACCACACTACAGTTTGGCGCAGTTCATACACTTGATTACAGGGTATTCTACTATACTATAATTCAGCATTTTATCCGGGCTTCCAGAGGTAGATGACACATCCAGTCAGGAACAACGCCCACACAAATTAATTACTAGTAAATGATATGTTTCATACATCTAGAGCAGTGTTGAAATAATGGCTAATAATGTTCTCATATAGAAACATTCATGCCCCAATGGCACAGAAACATTAAGGAAACCCTACCCTTCATAAAAAAAGCAAGATGGGCAGATTACTTGCACTAAGGCTTTGTAATACTTTCAACATCAAGTCATCTCTGCAGATCACATCTGATTGTTATCAGAATACTAATTATAGAGCTGCAAGCACAAGGTCAACCCTGCTACCCCCAGCCTACTACCTAGCATCTTTAAGTCATCAGTGCAACTCCAAATATTTGCAAATAATACTGGCTAACCAATCTAAAATGAATATCAAACTGCTGAACAGCTTTTAGCAAGCATTCCTGATGCCTCCCCGCCTTGCCCAATTCTCACTTAGGGGTAGAGTTGGCACCTTGAAAATTTCAATTCAACATTGAAACAGGAGGCAACCATTAAGAATCTAAGCCTGTAAAGTGACTTTTCCTATATCAACACAGGCCAGCAGGGAGCGAGAAGACCATTTTCAACCTACACTAATCCCAGACTTATTTAAAAAGCTAAATCATACCAATTTTGGTCTTCATTTGACTAAGCCAAACAAGTAAAGCTTTTCCAGTTTCCTCACAGAGGTTGTCCACTCCCTCACCCCCAGCATCCTTATAGCCCTTCTGTCGTACTACAGACTCCCCTTCCTTAAACATAGCAAGAGCTGCACGCGGTGCGTCAGAGTTTGTCTCACAGCCTTGTGCAGCACAATCCATATGTTCCTATTTCTTGTGGGAGTACCTTGCACGATACAGCCCAGGCTGCTATTTGCTTTCTTCGTATCTCAAATCTGTTTCATGCATGAATTCAATATAAAGTCTGCTAACTCTGGAATGGACTTCAATGCTTAAATCTATTTGAAGATCTCCGGTGTTTTGGGGTGGGTATTTTTTTTGGTGGTGGTTGTTGTTTGGGTTTTTTTCCACCTGGGGAAACAAGGCTAGAATAAGAAACCTAATTTCCTAGTTTAAACAGGCTGTGAGAAGAAAGTGAATTCTGTTCCTTCTGGTACTTGATAATCATAAACTCCATGCACTAATCCTGACTTTTGTGTTAATAAAAGCCTTGGCATACTAGACTTCCAATCTTCAGTGCTAGTCTCTTAAGCACCCAAGTTCTATAAGAATACAAACCTTTCTGATTGCTGGATGCTTGTTTAATTTTCTACTCTTCCTTGGAAATGTGTTGGTGGAAAAGATTCCAGTTTAGATCTTTTCTCAAAAGGCCGTAAGAAACCAAAGCAGAAGAGAAGGGAACTTGCTGGAACTGATTTCACACATATATTCCAGGAGGGAGGGACTGGTCTTTTTTTATGACACCAAATGAAGCAGTGCATGTTAATGCAACAGACTTCAGGCTGTCACAAGTGCAAACAATCTTTCCTCTTCCTTAATAACTGCTAGATCACTTCATAAAGTTCATGTACAACAGAGCACTGGTCATCTGCCTCGGGCATACATAGCAAGACATCCATTCGATGTATTACAGTAACATTTGTGAAGCTTTTTCAAAAGCAGTTTCTCATTTTGATGCTGGCTGGTTAAGACATCACCCCACCACTCAAGAATTCAAGCTACTTGTGCATCAAGCTGGAGAAAAACAAGCAAGAGGACATGAAGGTAGTTTCCAGCTTAACAACCCTGCACATTTATGTCTGTATGGTGGCGCCTGTTCAGTTAAGATTCCAGCCTTTATAAATAACACTTTATCACAGAAGAGAGGAAAAATAAAGAATGTGATAGATTGCCACAGCCCTCATCAACCTCATAATTCCAAGATGCTGAAGACTGTATTTAAGGTACCGATTTTTTCACAGAACACTATGTTCTCTGGCTTCTCTAGCTAGTTATGGCAGCATATTAAATCCTTTGAAAATACAAGTGGCATTTCAACCCAGGTTCCTACCCATTCCAGAAATATTGCATCCCAAGGAATTCTCAGGCCTCTTTGCCTGGATTTAGGGCATTGCTAATTGAAGTCTGTGAACCAGAAAGCTCAATTTTGCTCAGAAGTTAACACAGCCTCATCTAGAAAGTATTTATATGTTGTTGTCAAAACTAGACACATCTCCATTTTCACTTTTGCTAGGCTTCATTTAACAGGCTCCCTTTTGATCCTCTGAGCCCTTCCCTTTAATGGGATGAAAGGTAACTTAGTGGTCTGATCCATAAGAGCACATGGACCTTGAAGCAAAGGCCTGAAGTCAAATCAGCACTTTGAATTTGGTGAGGACATTCATATTCTGCTGACCTAATTCAGTGTAGTCAGACGTGCATCAGTCACAGGGCATGTCTGCTGAAAACAGGTTTCACAAATAGTTTTGGAAACTCAGCTCTGAAACCACCTACAGGGAAACCATAACTAACAGGAATGGCAACAAACACCTCACTCAGCAGAGTACTAAAACAAACAAAACCAAAGACCAAACAAAAAACACCTCCACAAAACTCCTCCTTCACTGGAGTCCATTATCTGAAGGGACACTGGTCAATTGTGACTCGAGCACGGGATGAATCCCAGACACTCCAAATCTTTCTGCTCAGAGTGCCCATAGTGCATTGCCCATTAGAAATTGAGTGCTTGCAGCAGATATGCACCCCGAGTCTAATTGCTGCCTTGCTTAATGGGATCCTGCACTGCACCAACATAGTCCCCAGCCAGGCAATATTCTTCCAAGGTGTCTGGTCCAGCATTCATTGATTCATTCCCAATGATGGAATTGCTTCCCACATTTAGAGAGCTTTTCCCTTTATCACCACCTTCAACATGCCTTGTCCTTTAATTCCCACTGGGGGATGTCAAACCTTTATAAGCTGTTCTTACCACTGACAGCCTTCTCGTCTCTAGAATGAGAGGGGTTCAAAGCCGCGAGCCCTGCCCATAGCGAACCTGTCCTTCCCTCAGGCTGAAACAAAACCATCTTGATGACCTCTGCAGGCCCCAGCACATTTTCCCACTAGGTGACAGGTCTCTTCAATAAAAGAAACGCTCAATGCCACTGAAATAGTGTAGTTGTCATAAGGGTCAAAAAGCCACAAGGCATTCACAAAAAATAAACTTAAATTCCTAAATCCTCAAATTGATGGGCATGTTTTACTTCATACACGTGGTGACATGAATGGATGAATCACAATTTATGAGTCTTAAGCGCATGGGATAAGCTAAGACGTGCTTGTATATAATGCTGGTATTTAAAAGGGCTTTTCCTGTTCATCTGTCAAGTGCACTAGACTTCTTGCTTATATAAAATAATGACTTAACTCCTACCTGTAATTTTAAACAGCTAAAATGTATCGGGAGACACGATGTGGTGTACATGTAGCTTCAACAATTATTTACTTGCCAAATACTTGCTGTATTTCTGGACATCTTAACTACATACTAGCCCATTACAACTACTTTTTGAAGCAAGCTGGTAAAAGAAAAATAATCCATTCACATCTTATTCTGGAATATTTCTTCAAAATAACGAGCCATTCCCATAGAGGAATTTACAGGTATGAAACAAGCCATACACTAATTTGCTATACAGCAAACTAATTACTGATATTAATGTCTGCCTGGACAAAAGTTAACTACTCCACCATCACATTTGTTAAAAATATAAAATTTTACAATTTGAAAACTTGTTAACTTTTTCCTGTAGGTATGTGTCAGCTTAGACTGAGATATTTTAATTTCGTTTTGTACTGTAAAAATTGTTCTGTTTTCAAAGTTGTTGTCAGCCTGGGTTGCCTATGGCAATAAAAGCTCCAGATACACTACACTGATATTTGGGTTTAGGGCAAAGTCTAAGAGCCCTCCTAATAATCTACTTAATGCATTTCAAGCACAGTTAAAGTAGCATATCCCCTTTGCCAACATTGGAAGACTAGTAAAAAATGCTGTCAAAGGACCTCAGATGGCTTTCAGCTTCCCTTCTGCTTTCACAGAAAGCAGCTAAGCTTACATTTTCAAATGAGACTAGTAATTTTTGGACACTCAGCTTCAACTGTTTTGAAGGATGTGATTTTTAAGAAGCTTAGCATCTAACACATGAAAAATAATCTTTAAGACATTAAAATGAGACAATTTTGGAGGCACACAAAGTCATGGGCCCTTTCTGAAAATTTAGTTCTGCTCCCCAGCCTTTACCTATCCTACTTGTTTCCCATTCTTTGTTATTCACCATCCCCTGTCAGATGACTTTCCAAATTCTTTGCTTGCCACCCAAAAGAGACATCCTCCAATGATATGGACTTAATGTAAAGTAGCCCTCTCCCTGCTTCATTTGCTTCTTTCCTCCCAGTCATACCTAATATTTAGTGCTGGTTAACATTTGCCATCAGACTAACCTTGGCAGAAACCCATCATAGAATCATAGAATCATTAAGGTTGGAAAAGACATCAAGGATCATCGAGTCCAACCATCAACCCTACACCACCTGACCCACTAAACCATGTCCCGAAGCACCACATCTACACGTTTCTTGAACACCTTGTGTTAATGCAGACATTTTACAGGTCGCGAGACTGAGGCAGAGCACCTTGGCAAAGAAAGCACGTGCAGGTCTCAAATCCAATGGCAGCCGGAGTTGCACAAAACTTCAAACTAGTTGTAACACAGGTGTACTGCATCATCATGGCTGAGACAGATGTGGGATGCAGCAAGTTAAGACCTTCTATCTACATCAAAGACACTAGACCCACCACAGAAACAAAGGAAGAACAGTGTAGTTGAGCTTTTTTTTGTTGTCATGAAGATAAATACACTACAGAGTTTTTTTTTTTTTAATTTATATATACAACACCCAAGAATACACAGACAGAGATTGTTTTATCCTGGCTTAGCACATCATGGTTCATCCCTGCAACTTTTAGCCTAAAGTATTACAGTCTCTGTTAGGTGCACGGTCAACTCTTATCCCCATCATTAAGCACATTTGGTAAAAGCTCCAAGGCGCAGTAAGATCAATTTAACCTGTTAACTAGCTATAATTGCCTTTTATATCTTACCATTTTATAACACATTATCTAATGGGTTTTAAAAAGGCACCTTTTTCCTAGCATACATACATAACAAGCTTACATGGGTCCAACATATCATCAGTAGACAGACTAGATCCCATTCCCAGACCCAACTGAAGAGAATGCCTCCAGAAGTCAATAACATGGTGATTCATCCAGTAAGTTAAAAATTTTCATCCTACAAAATACTAAAGAGTAGACAAATTACCCAGAAAATGCTGCATACAGGCTTTCAACTATCAAATTTTGTGAGATGCCATAACCCTGGATTAAGACATAACATAAATCCCAAATTGCTGTTCTGTTGTTTTTCAAACTGATAAAGAGAAAAAATTAAAAAGAATCCTAAATATTTCAGTGGTCCTGGAATTAATGCAGTATTTGCAACAGATGGTGAATCAGCTGCCAAAAATTAATATGTAACATAATATTTAATGCATAGTGGTTATTTTTCCCTAAAAAGATACAAGTACAGCCTTTTTTTTTTTTTTTTTTGGCAGTGAAGACAAAGCCTATTGTGATAAAAATCAGTCCTTACAAAACCAACAGTTCAGGTACAAGTAAGTGTAAGTGCTGAAGAGAGTTGAGTCAACTACCTTCAATCACATCTTCAATTCTTTCCCCTTCAAGGAAACACTTGGGTAAATGTATTTCTTCTTGAAAGAGAATAGTCACAGCAACCTGGAAGCCGCAATGGCTCTTCGTTTAGGAGCAGATACAGATCCAGACAACACACTGCAAAGAGATTCTTGCTGAACTGGAAAATGAGATGGAGAGCAAAGCTAGACTGTTTTGGTCCCCAAAGTAAGGGAACACACAGATGGCTCTATTTAGATCTGCAATAACTACTGTCATGCAACGTTTTTGTTTTCCTTAGCTTACCCTCTTCCTCGTTAAGAGCCATTTTAATTCAGATTGTGTGCCGATTTCCAAACCGCCACAGTCAATTACGAGTTAGCGAGGACCGATAAATTTACAACAGTACTTCTGAGTTTTGCCAGAAAACAGGAAAACTTTTTCTGGACAGACAATGAGCAAAAGATATTTGCCCTGGGACGTTTTGTCGAGGAAAGACTAAAAAAAATCCTCGCTGCAGGCAGTATGACTGTAGCATACTATACTGTAGAACTATTACTGCACTGAGTACAGTCAGTTACAGTCTGTAAAGTGAACATACCCCAGGCAAATGGTAGGAAAACAGGGACTGAAGCTCACCAACATTTTGTAGGGAAGTTAAAAGCATCGGTCACTTGGTAAGTCTGTTATTGGAAGAAAAACAGTTCAATGCTTACAGCATTAAAGATAGAAAAAGGGAAATATTGACTACTGAAATAAGGATAAAATAATTTACTGTCCAGCTCATACACACATTATACTTTTCACAACACACCTCGTTTTCTTTCATTTTTACTCTTTACCGATGGTCAAAGCTTTGTCTACATGGCGAAACTAAATCATTGCTGACAAATGGGTGCAGCCAAATGCAATTTCCTTTGTCTGCACTTGTAACAAGAGACATACCCTGCTCTAGTTCAGCTGCACCCCTTGCTGTCAACAACTGTCAACAGCGGTTCGATTTAATGCACCAAGGAGAACCCAAACAATTTGGAAAGAATGATTTAAGTTGAGTGGGTCCCACCCGGCTCCTCCAGAACACACACGCAGAACAGCCAATGCAAGAAAAACATTTAAAAATTATTAGGAAAATTAACAGTAAAAACCCACCAGATCTGGCAGAAGGATTGAAAGCATCTGAAATTGCTTAAGTGTTGTGACCAAAAAAAACCCCAATCCAACTATGTCAGTTGCCTGAGTTACAGAGTTGCCCATTTCTCCTTCACTTTGTCAGAGAGGAGTCTGTGTTAAAGAAGTTAGTGACAATACCAGTATCATAATTTTATTGATTTTACATGAAAAAAAAATCATAAGCCTTATGTACTGGAAGAAAACAGGACCATAGCTAATTTAAAAGGGACTCTGCCACTTGCCCTATAGAAGGCAAATCCAACTAACTCTGATTGTACCGGTGGTGTCTACCACGACTTTAAATCCTGTTGATATTCCCTCTCACACTTTAATAGCCAAAAGAATTACAATCTGCTTGGATTAATGCAGTACACTGTCATTAGGCTGGCAATTAAATACCATTTCTGAGATTGTGTGATCTGAGTCACCAACATCTGCAAATATCTTTACATCTTGTGTAATAGCTGGCCTCAGATCTTGATACACCGAAGTAAAAAGGCCTCTTTAATGGCTCCCACATTATTTTGGACTTACAACTTCATGATGACAGCAGCTTCTCAAAACAGCCCATGAATCAAATTTATTATCCAGTTTGTCATGTGGGATTTTCTTAACTCTAAGCCAATAGAGCAACAACGAATCAAGGTCATTGTTTATATTGCATGAATAAAAATTAACCACCTGCTCAAAATTTTTTCTTTTGACACTGAAAGGTATTTGGTCTTGTGGACTCTTAACATATGTGGCACTCAACAGTTCTACACATCTGGGAGTATGTGAGAGAAGACTCTCAAATGGCATCTCCTCTCATGCCAATCTGTCTTGACTTTAAAAAAAACCATCCGTCAGCAATCCTACAGCTTCCAACATCAGTAGTTACATATGAGAAAGACAATCCAATTGCAGGATGCTCACCCTAGGAATTAATTTCCTCCCTGACAGTATCATTGAATATTTAAGCAGATCAGTGATTTTCAAATTATGGTTTAGGGGTAAAACCAACAGAATAGGAAGATCTTTTTGCCAAAAGGATCAGAGAAGAGACAGCACGCTATAGGCTTTGAAAACAAAGTCTAGCTCTACCAATCCACTGAAGAAAGAAAGAAATACTGCCTTCTGAAACCACAGAAGGTGTTAAGATAACCGTTTCTTTCCTTAAATTAGAGCCTAACCAGGAGGTGTAATAAAATGTATGCTATATAGACCCAAATAAGGAATGTTACCTTTAAAAATTCCAGTCATCTTTTACGTCTTCAACAGTTACTTGCTGTATGTGTCACACCAGAGGAACAGCCACTGTTGACAGCCAGGAATCATAGCGCATAACCAATAAACACACCACCTAACCACAATGAAAGACAGGAAACTTTGCTTCAAGTGCACACAAGTGCACACCCACAAAGTCTCTCTACAGGTTTTACTTCGAAGTGGACTCCTGCAAGTGACCCACGGCCATCTACAGCAAACACCTGCATTCATAGCACCAGATGGCCAAGCCGATGCTCCGAGCCCTTCCCCACCAGGAGCGGGCAGTACCTCTTTGATCCGCTTCACGAGCACATTCTGATCAAAGGCAACTGCTTCTGCACACTGGTGAAGATGATCTTGGTACCGGAGACACAGCTGCAGCACCTGCTGGGGGTCCAGCTTTTCCAGTTTGGTGTTGGTTGGAGATGTCTGCCCACTGAGGAGTCCTACAAGGAAAGGGAAGGATCAGAGTTAATGTGACTGTTATACAACTAGTTCAGCTGCAAGCCAAGAGGCAGCAGAATAAACCCAGAAGAAAAGCTTTACAAGGGGTAATGAAAAGCTCTTTCAGGATCTTAGGCTACTCAATGGACTTGAGCAATGTCCAGTGAAGACTAAAAGTGGGAAGAGCATGGATTGAAAATTTATGGATGTTTTAGGATTTATAGCAGTGCAAAGAACAGTTTGCCACACAGCTTAGCCCTCCTTGGCAGAACTTAAACACAGAGTAAATGCAGGTCCATAAGGCACACCAGCTTGGTTTTCAGTGATGTGCTGTGTGAGTCCTGTTTTTTCTCTTCCACAAACAATCCTAAATTGTGAAAAATGAACCCCCTCCTCATTTATGTATGTCGGAAGGGGAAGGAGTAGAAATCTACATTCCCATACGGGCACAGGACTCAAAACTATTTTCACTAGAATCATGCTGTCAAAACCAGAGCTCTAAAAATTCCCTGGTCCCCCCAAACCAAATCTGAATAAAAAAATGACCCACCTCAGTTAAATTATTAGGGGTGAAATGTCCATGGTTTGTCTACCTTGCCTTTTTTAAAGCTTCAGAATCATTTAATCTTCCAAGGTTTTTCCTTACATTCTCAAAGGCTAGTTATATACTTCATATATACACACACACACACGAAATTAAGATCTTTACCTACTTTCATGACCAAGTTTCACAAAAAACTCACAAAAAAAAGGCATCAGACTTAAAATTGGGACACTGCTAATATCCAGAGGAACAAAATTGGTCAGAGAAATTTCTCCTGCCCATTGTTTGTTGCCTGCGTAGTGCAACTTGAGAACCTTTGCTGAGCTCAAGCATACATGTGCCATACTGACCACTTTCCCCAAAGCTGATGGAAAAAAATATGCTAAACTCCAAGGCCTTCCTTAGGCTATTTTATTTATTTATTTTCATTTTCCTTCAGCATTAGCACAACTTTTTTCTTGTCGGGACACCATCTGTGACAAACAGCACATACATACAAGCTGCTTTTCCCAAAACATCCATCAAGCTATGTAAACTGAATTCAGTGACTGCACGCATGTGCCCTTTGGGGCTCTCAGTTTACAGACAGGAAAAGACATTAAAACAGCAAATGTAAGCAACTATCACACTAAGCAATTAAAAAAAAGTAATAAATGCCAGTTATTTGTATTGGAAAAGTTCTTCTAAGAACATACCTCAGTGGGAAATGGAAACTATTTTGGATGGCTCTCATGCCTATTGGAAGCTACAAATTGTGACAGAGTTCTTGCCAAAACACAAGAACAAGATAGAAACCAAGACGTAAGTCAGAAGTATCTTATGAATTTGAGAAAGTTAAACCTCTTTGAAAACATTTGCAGACAGAAATGAAAACAAAACTAGGCCAGCAACTTCATCAGATACGATGAAGTAGGTTTGCTTTTCATTAACACTCAACATTTTATTCTCTCAGGATGCTCTCAATTACCCTTTAAAGAAAAACTTTTCTTTCCTCATCTTAAGAGGAAAAAAATAGATAGTTTTGTTTTACTGACTTGCCCACTACAGTTCTGCTGCCTCAGTCAAGAGGTCAGGAGAAGAAACAGACACTTAACCATTTAGCCTCAAAACCCTGTATTAGTAACAGTCAAATTGTTTTGTATGTTTTAGAAAGAATAATCTCAAACAAAATCTTGGGTCCAGCAATATAATTTGCAAATCTTTCAATACTACTTTCAGTTGACCAGCAGGAAGGTGGTTCTCCCCCTCTACTCTACTCTACTCTACTCTCATAAGAGCACACTGCGAGTGCTGCATCCAGCTCTGGAGTCCTCAGCACAGGAAGGACATGGGTCTGTTGGAGTGAGTCCAGAGGAGGGCCATGAAGATCTGAGGGCTGGAGAGTTGGGATTGTGTATTCTGGAGAAGAGAAGGTTCCGGGGAGACCTTATAGCAGCCTTCTAGTCCTTAAAGGGGGCCTACAGGAAAGATAGAGAGGGACTCTTCGTCAGGGGACATTGTGACAGGACAATGGAAAATGGCTTTAAACTGGAAGGTGGCAGATTCAGACTAGATATTAGGAAGAAATTCTTTACTGTGAGGGTGGTGAGACACTGGAACATGTTGCCCAGAGAAGCTGTGGATGCCCCATCCCTGGAGGCTGGGTGAGGCTTTGAGCAACCTGGGATAGCGGGAGGTTTCCCTGCCCGTGGCAGGGGGGTTGGAACTGGATGATCTTTGAGGTCCCTTCCAACCCAAACCACTCTATGATTCTGTGAAGTGTAAAACTTTTATAGAAGCAAACCCACTGAAGGAAACAAGAGTAGTGCTTCCTCAGTTTGTCAGTTCTGATCTTCTATAAAATTATCTTGTCAGGATAAATGTTCAAATAATGTTGTCAACTTTTAATATGTTGAATGTTCACATAGGACTGAGGAGTTCACCGTACACCTGAGGCGGTTATCTTGTTTCTGCACCAATCAAATACATGATGCTATCAACCAACTAATTATCCTTTAGTACTAATCTCTCACCAACTTCTAGAGGAAGAAGAAAATTAGATTTTATTGAAGAGATTTAATTAACATGAAGTGTGTATTTTGGCCAACTTACACTGCTTACGAGAATTTTGAAGTGGAATATGCCAAGGACTGTAAAGTGAGCTATAAAGGAACATGCTACTCAAACTTGTATCATGTACTTACAACCTTGTACATGTTACATAATGCTAAAAGCAACAGTAATAAACTGTAAGGAGCCTCTAATTCACTGCTCAGAAAAAACCAAGCTCAAGTGAAGGGAGACATTAGCTGTTCAGCTGGAATTCTTTCACAAGAAGGCAGAGGTGGAAATACAATCCAGTACATATGGCTGGAGCAGCGATAAAAACCAAACAGCATATGCTGCTCAAAGATTAGGGTATTATTTTGCGTGATACAGTAGGGAGAAGCCAAAGGAATTAGCTTCTCCCAAGACCTCTGGGCTCATTATGACAATGCCAGAGAAAAATTTAGCTTAGAGTTTCAACTGTCAAGAAAGGAAAAAGTAAGCAACAGCATGAAAAAGGCCATGAAGCCTTCTATCTGACAGAAATATCCATTATCAAGAAGTCGACCCACCATTTTTTACTGTTCACAGTAAGTACTTACTACTCATGCTTTAAATATTAACATTTTATTAAAAATTTCCCCATCTACTCCGCTTTCATGAGACCCCACCTGGAGTACTGTGTCCAGCCCTGGGATCCCTAGCACAAGACGTCAAGGGGTTCGAGCAGGTCCAGAAGAGGGCCACAAAAATGGTCAGAGGTATGAGACCCACGACAAAAACGCTGAACCAGTAATGAGACACAGAAAAGGGTAGGGGGTGAAAGAGGGTGGTGCTGGTGTCCTTTGTTCCTTATATTAACAGAGAGCTGAGGAGATCATCTAAAAGCCTCCAGAAATTCAGCAATGCAAAAGTTTCATTTTTAGAGCACAGATGGCCAGCACTGTGAACCTCCAGGTATTATTAAACAAGTCTTCTCTTGAAAATCATTGCTTCCTTCTTAAAGCCCTATCCCACGCTTTCAACTCTCCATTGAACAGGACCATCCCTCAGTGACTGGTCTACATGCGGTTTGTAAGAGGATATGAGATCATATCTGTTGCAACAAAATATTTATTACGTCAGTCTTACAAGTGCCAAAAGGGGGAGAGAGACAGAGGTCACCAAGTGGTTCAGACTCACTCTCAAAACAGCCAAACTTGAACCTGGTCACCAGCACATCTTGGAGCAACTAACTGGTGAGCAGTTATATCACCACTAAGAAAAAGGGTGTTCCTATGATTTAATCTGTGTGATTATTACTCCCCACCCCCCAAGAGCACAATTCTGCTCTTAAATTGGAAGAAAACGGCATCTAAGGTTTTAATTTCTTATTAAATTGGATACTCATTTTTCAAGCTGTTGGTTCTCTTCCAAAGAGGGAAGCACACCAGAAATCATCTTCAGGCTGTTTGAAACCTAGAGAAGAAACTGCTTGGCACATGATGAGTGATGTTAACATACCCCAGCGTGATAAAGAAAGGCAGCATGGAGAATACTGTGGCTTGGGGACAACAAAAATGGGGAAACGGAAGGAGGACTACTGCAGAGCTTTAGTGCATGGACCAAAAATGCTTTGTCAACTGCCAAACATACACAGTCTTGGCTATCAAATTACACCGTAAAACAAATAAGAAAGACCACATTATGTGCCTGCATGACGAAGAGAAGTCAAGATCTCCCACCTACTCTGGATACATTTGATCAGTAAACAGCATGCCCATGAAGGTGATAGACAGCAACTGGGACAAAGAAAGATTCACATTTCAGCTCCTAAATGGTGCTTTAGAAAAAAACAACCCAATACACCAAGTATGTCGTGCATGGAGAAATATCATATATCACTACAAGGCTAGCTGGCCCACGGACTTGACAAATCTGTTATTGTTTCCATATTCCTTGGCAAAGCAGAGGCGTGTTAAAACCATTTTCCTCCTACTTAGTCATCTCCTTGCTGGTTCCAGGTCAACATACACTTCCAACAAATCACATCCGACTGCGCAGAAGAAAGCTGTTAGCTTAAAAAGCATTTTTATGACTGAAAGTGAAGTTCTTGAAAAAATGCTTTACATGCTATACTGATTCGACATACACACAGAACATAGCTAACCACCACAGTCATGTTCTGCTGCTTTAATGGACAATCCTAAGAACAACTGGAGCACTTTTTAACTTGAAAAGTATGAATATTTCTTTTTGACTTCTGTATCAATTGTCAATCTCCTTTTCAACCAGCAACGGTGGACATTACAAAAACAAAATCAATAGGTCCACAGTTCTTAATTTATCATTACAGGCAGCCAAGCACATGATGCTGTGGTTTTCTTACTGATTTTTAAGGCCAGAAAGGGTTGCTGTTGTCAGCTAACCAATCTTTCTGTGGAACATAGGAGAGGACTCTAAAGGTTAAACTCCTTATTCAAGGTGGACCAGAAGTCTACCTTGCCCAAAATACTGCTTCCAACATTTGACAACAGTGGACATTCAGAAAACAACATCTTTATTAGTTCTTCCTCTTCCACAGTCTTCCTGCCTCCAAAAGTTATTAATAAAAATTTCAGGCACAAAAATACTGTGCTCAGTGAAGCTAAGATACTCAAATTTCCCCAATACTTTCTGAAAGGTATACTTTTATCTCCACAATATCCTGTACCAATAATAAGAATGCTTAATTATACACCTCATGAAGAGCTCTTTTCACTAACTTTACACTTGCTACTCTGTAGCTGTGCTGTGGCACAACATAGATCTATGGAGTGGGGTGTACTTTCTCCTGTCAGCTTTACAAGCTCACAAACACACTGATCGGCCTCTTCTCCCACAGAAGACTCAACCTTTCTGATTACCTCTGTAACATCTTCAAAGACTTCTAACCTGAGGCCTTAATTCCCTCTTTGAAAGCCAAGTCAGTTCTTCTACAATGTATAATGGTTACACCTCTAATGATCTAGTTGCTTCTACAATTGCTACTGCTTTGCTGGACCTACTAATCAGCAACACCCTTTTTAAGAGCATCCATTGTAGTGTGTGGCACATATCATCACCTCTTCTCCCAAGAGCAAGGTTAAATGAAGCAACAGATTACACAACACGATTAGCAATAGCTTGTCAACTTTACAGAGGTGTTCCCAGTTCTGGTACTTGTTTCTAGAGGTTTATTACTGTATACATTACCATTTTTTCCCTCAAACCTCTTCTGTGAGCACTTCTTCATCCTTGTAAAAAAATGACATACTTCTTTTGTAGCAAATGCTCATTCAACTAATTGATTTTGCTTTTCTGAAATTATTCTCTGAAGGCAATCCCACGGATTTTTCACCAACTATATAGTAGAAAGCTGTTTTCAAGGAATTTCTGCTCTGGTCTTCTGATGATTTCCTATTTAACCTGCTAGAGTTTGTGATCTTTTGTTCTCCTAACACAATGGAGAAATATCATATATCACTCCTTTTTGCCTTTTTGTTTTGTGTGGATATCTTTTTGCCTACAGCTCCCTTCACACTGCTTTACCTATACAATTTTTCACTCACCCTTCAAAATCACCTGTGCTGCCTACAACGTACCTAATTTCAGCTGTTCCAAACTTCTCCTACTACCTTCATTTTTTATGAAACTCTTCTTCATAAATTTAATCCAAGACAGTAAAACTTTTTCTGCTCTTCTATTCCTCATTGAATTCGAGTAGACTATGGTTAATACTAATACAACAGCATCGAGTAATTTCATTTGCCCTCATTAAGACAGCATTAGTTTTAGCTTAAAAAGCACCAGTGTTTTTCAAGCCTCCAGGAATTTTCCTGTTTTCCAAGAGTATTTAAAAACGATCAACCCCACAATTTACCTCATCAAGCATTTCTAAAGCTCTTGGGTAGAAGCTATTCAGTCTGGCCAACTTCTGTCCTCAGTGGCCACAGGTTAACTATTAGGGTTGCCGTTCTTGTTGCTATTTGCATGAGGAGATTGTTTTGCTAATACCTTCAGGCCTCCTAAGTACCAAAAAAAGGTCCGCACAAGCAACAGATGAAATTACATCCCTAAAGACCTAGTCTTCTTTCTTAACCATTAATGCTTGCACAAGTTTGGAGGCAGCAACTTGCTATTAGCTCAGATAGAGAGCTCATTTCCATGTATTTGCCACGCAGGAAGACTTTAATATAACCCATGGAAAATAAATAATTGCACATATATGTGCAGAATAAAAGGCATTAAAATACTTCCAAACAGACAAGGTAATCAGATTTACAGGGCTCTTTTTGACTGTATCCTTTGAATTTTAATTGTGTACTTCCTCTCTCGTTCTTGAGGATTACAAAGACTGCATTTGCAGCAAAGCCTGAAGAGTCAAAATAGGCTTTTAAAAACAAAAAATAAAAAACCCACCTCCATTAGGAAACATCAAAATTTATACACTCAAATTTGGAAGCCCAAAGCTTCTTAAGAAAAGGGCATACAACACAGAATTACTAAAAGTCAAACATAAAGAAATTGAACCTCAAAAAAAGTAAAAAAAAAAATCTCTGAAACCTTTAAGTGGTCATATAGATGACCACATGATCTTTTCCACAGACCACTGTATTTTCTAAAATCACACCAATAAAACACCTTGTAATAAAATATGTATTCACACCAAGACGAAAGTTGGCTTTGTTGACTGTGTATTTTCAATCCCTGTGAACTTTACTGGGGGAACACAATGACTGTAAGCAAACTGAATAGCTATTATGTGAGCAAAGAACGTATTTGTATTGCAGCAAGGAATGTTGGCTGTAACAGCAGATTTTCCTTCTACTTTGGAGTTGGTACCATGTGATCATTTACTTCTGCATGGGTGACAGATGGCCTGAAGACTCTCATCTTGTCACATCCTTTAACAGGCAGCTTTTCTGACCGCAGAGCTCAAATACGCTCTCAATATGAATACTGCACCTTGGCCTCCTAACACAGTGTAAGCTATTGCCTGTAAGAAATTACTCACCAAGATATAAAAGTCACCTCTCCTTTTGTTCCTCCGCCATTTGTCTTAAAAAACAAACATTGAGAAGATCCAAGATCTTGAGGCTTCTTTCAAAACAGAGTTTGCTACAATTCTAAGACAAAAACACCCCTACACTCTTACAGATTTCCACCTATTAAGATCACAGAATTTGCATTAGAAGAAACTGTGATTCAGAGGGGGGTTTATTAACTGCACTAAAAGAGTATTTGATATTTCTGCCTTCCTATCACACCTCATTTTTGCTTAGGCCTAGATTCTGCAAAGATTTCTATATACCATTAAAGCTCTCTCCTGTCACATAGGGACGGCTACACATAACCCATAATGCACACACAATTCTTTGCACCGCTGAAGCCTGTAACTTCTCCAATGTGATGACTTTTGTCCCATGCTTTGTATGATCTGTACAGAAGTTAGCACAATATATCCTGCTCATGACCAGCACTTTGAAGACTGCTGCAAAACACAAGTGTCTCAGTGATGTAAAAAATTCCTAAGTTTAAATTCCCACTTAAAAAGAAGCAAAACAAGAACAAATCAGAAACACTTCCTCATTTGGATTGTTAGAAATCTGCTCTCGTGAGACCCCACCAGGAGTACTGCGTCCAGTTCTGGACCCCCCAATGAAAGAAGGACATCAAGCTGTTGGAGCGGGTCTAGAGGAGGGCCACAAAGATGATCAGAGGGCTGGAGCACCTCCCATATGAGGACAGGCTGAGAGAGTTGGGGTTGTGTATCCTGGAGAAGAGAAGGCTCCAGGGAGACCTTATAGCGGCCCTCCAGCACCTGAAGGGGGCCTAGAGGAGAGATGGGGAGGCACTCTGCATCAGGGAGTGCAGCAACAGGACAAAAGGGGTAATGGATTTAAAATGGAAGAGGGCAGATTCATACTAGGCATTAGGAAGAAATTTTTTACTGTGAGGGTGGTGAGACACTGGAACAGGTTGCCCAGAGAAGCTGTGGATGCCCCATCCCTGGAGGGGTTCAAGGCCAGGCTGGATGAGGCTTTGAGCAACCTGGGCTAGTGGGAGGTGTCCCTGCCCATGGCAGGGGGGTTGGAACTCGATGATCTCTAAAGTCCCTTCCAACCCAAACTATCCTATGATTCTATGAATGCCTAAAAGGAAAAAAGAATGCATCATCTGCATCCACTGAGATTTCAATCTGCGGTTATTTAGATATGCCTCGTTGTAAGTATGTGATTGCCGACTGTTACATCGTCACAGTCAGCAGCAGTTCCAAAAAATTAGAAGCACATCTACCAATACCCTTCTTTTGAAGCTTCAGGTAGGGAAAAAGGTACATAATGTATTCTGAAAAAAAGCACACAGCTGCACTTTGTCAACCAATAGCAACCAAGATCCTCCCCAGCCCATCTCCCCACTAATTTTTTTTAGTTTTAGAGCACAGAAGTGATATTGAAAAGAGTGCTTTTGACTACACAGTTGCAATATTGTATGGCCAGCTTCCCGCCACAGATCCCAAAGTATAAAAATAAGCACAAGGCTGTAAAAATGGATGGGGCAGTTCACAGGGAAGTGAGAGACGATGGCCCTGTGCCATGCAATAAGCTGTTTTGTTTGGTGGGTTTTTTTAAAAACACATCAAGAGACCCATCATCTGATTATGAAAGCACGTGACATCCGCAGGCTACAACTGACCCCGTTATCCTAAGTACTCTGCAAACCCAAAGTCCAGAAGACTAACGTCATTTTATAAGAAGAGGAATTGAGGCACCAAAAGATTAAATGATTTATCTGAGACCACATGGAAACTGCTGTCCCCTAGCCTAATGACCTCACCGCCAGAACATCCCTCCCTTCTCTCACCCTCAAATACCAAACACCAGCAGGGCAGGCGGCAGCGGAGCCTGCTTTCCTACAGAAACATCAGCACTGAGCATCGTCATGGTCTCTCCCACACAGATTCTCAGACATCTAATAAAGGTTCATAAGACAACCAGAGCCAAATCAACAGTTTCTTCCCTCTGACCTCCAGGTATGTGCACCACAAAAGAGAAGGTCTAACTCCCATCTTCATCACATGCCTCACCATAGCTATTGCACAGAAAACAATTCACTTCACTAAAACCACAGAGAACTAATCCATTGGTTTTGTTTTTCCTCTAGGGTAGCAAAAGGAATCGCAGCACCAGATCAAAAACTAGAGCTAGTCTGAGGAGAGGGAGGAGAGAGGGAAGGGAAGAAAAGGCCAGAGAGGGACCTCTCCATTTTAACAACAGCAAGCTGTCACTTTGTTTGGTTGGTTTTTTTTGGTTTTTTTAATGCATGCAAAGCACTGAGAGAGTCTGAAATTTACCTGTCCACCCATCTTCCTTGAAATAATAGGACATTAACTACCTTTTATATCTCTCTCCCACTGCAAAGTTTGGTTGAAATTTGGCAGAAAATGCAAAGTTTTCTAAGCTGTAGATGGAAGAGAAAAGGGTCAGTGGGAGCAAATAAACTATTTCTTTTAAATATATTTTTTTAAAACCCTAAAATCTACAAGCTAAAACTCATTTAATTCATTCTATTACTAGTAGTAAAGATTAGCCTCATGGCAGTCTATTTTATTTTAGGCAGAAGTACATGGATATTTATCCACCTGACATAGCACATACTAGCAGAAAAAAACAAACCAAACAAAATCCAGTGTCCGGTGGTTTAGAGGAAAGGTGACATTTAAAGTCACCTCTGAGCAAAAGGGCACTCATGTGAAGTTGGGGCATGTGTGCTATTCCACAATAACCAGCCTGTGCACACACACTGATCCCAAGTAAATTCAGCGGGGGCAGAGTACACTGTGCTGCTTTTACGATGAGGCCAAAGCGCACACAGAGGTAATTACTACAAGCATAGGTGAAGTGCTGCAAGCCTGAGTTCACAACCTAGTTTTCTCCATGGTAACTTATTCATAGGCCTTGTGCCTGAGGCCATGTTATAGGAAAGACAATTTAAGGCGAAATGGCCAGCCACTTCAGGCTCATAGAGTCAGATTACAACATGCCTGTAAACGAGGTATGCTTCTTCAACAAGTAACATCTTTTATTAGATTAACAGATATTGCTATCTGTCGGTTTCCTTCAAACTTTTGGGCACTTTCTTCAGTTCAGATGACAATTTGAAAGTTCTCTGCTTGCAATTTATTTCCACAGCATGGCACAGAGCAAGACTGACTCTGTAAGTAAATGGCCTGTTCATCAGCAAGTCCAAGACTTTACTCTTCTTCTCCAGAGATAGAGAAAACTGTTTTAAAAGTGGCAGAGAAAATTTTAAAGATGGCTTCACTGAAAGAGTTCCTTTTAAATAAGGAATAGGATCTGTTGATGAAACACCTTAATGGAGCTTTATAACTGCAAACAAAGCACAGTGCTGATTCTGGTATAACCATAATTTTATACATATAAAATACATGGTTTCTATTTGGTACGTAGCAGCACTTTTAATGTATTTCCTAATTATTTTTTTTTATCAGCACAAAAAAGGGTGACATCTGTGATTTTTTTTCCCCCCTTTCCTCACAGGGATTTTCTGTATCAGATCAAAATACAGACAAGCGTTAGACTTAAAATCATTCACTTCTGCTCTGACAGACACTATATACCCTCAACTACAACTGCAGCCCCAAACCTTAAGGGCTTGAGCCAAGGCACACTGCCATAGTAAAAATGTCATGACCAAGAGTTACTGCCATGTTATGGCTTTTGTCCATTTATCTGAGAGTGCTATCTAAAATATACATTAAAGAAGTACCAACTAAAACATACTATTGACACTTTCTGGCCAGAGGTACTAGGGACAGTAATTTCTCTCTGCTATGTGCTTTCAGAAAAATATAGTGAAGAGTCATTTGTAGATACAACACAGTTGACATTTTCTGTTTTATCATCTTTTCACAAATGTGACTCAGTTTACCACTCAGCCATTCTGCTAAGTAATGTGGGCTGCCACTTCACATTATCATCCAATTAAAATTCAGATGATCCTTATTTCTTAAACTAGATAGCCTGTTTCTTCCTGTGCATTGTGATAACATGATCTGAAAGCTTGTATTGCCTAATTTTGCCCATATTTTTAAAAAGCCTGATTTGGTGACCACACTAAGTTTTCTCTGAAGGCATAGACTTATGAATCGCTGCACTAATCAGGAGTGGAAAAGCCCAAGCTGAACGAAACTTTTTAAATCATGCAACCCACACATACATAGCTCATACAGCATATACTTCACAGTAATTAAGTAATTGCTCCTTAATTTTTCTTATAACAAGTTTAACTGGATTATTTTGTTTATTAGGGTAAATGGTTACCTACTAGCACGTTCAATCGAGTAAAAGAGAGAAAGGCCTACCCACTGCATTCCTCCTGTTCAGGACAAAGCCAGGAAGCATCAGTTTAGGAACCTGGCTGCCATCAGACAATTCAGCCTCTTTCTTTGGCAACCCCACTGTCCAAACAGCACAAAGGTATTCAGGAAGAGCCATTTTCTATTTAAATAATAGAATAATCCTATCATCTGACATTTCTTCTGTGAACACCTGCTGCCAAAGTGTGAACCAATGCTTTCAACCCTGTCCTAGCTCTCCCACCTGCATTTAAATATTCGGGTTTTGTTCCTACCTTCCCAGTTCAAGTTAGCCAAACTCAAGCACTGTTCTACTTTTCCTCCTCAGACTTTAGAAGTAACTCAAGGGATACAATGGATGTCATCTTCCCAGCAGTATTAGTATCTGAATAACTATCACTGTTCCCAGCATTGTATTGCAACATAAGGGTATTTTCCATGGCCAGAAGGAAACATGGAGCTGGCATGAAATTAAAATGACTAAACTTAGGATATTAAAATTACTCAAAGGTTGTGTTAGGAAGAAGAGGAGGAAACAACACAGACACTATTTACTTCTGACAGTGTTTAAAAGACTAATCACTCAGCTTTGTGGGGCTTATTAGGGCACCTAAAGCATTCAACAGTCATACAGAAATAAGTGGCCCGCTGTGCTCTATATCACCTCCACGTTTATCATCTCCTGTCAAATACTGTCAAGTGGCAAAGTGCCTTGAAAAAAGACAAAGCACAATAAGGAATCCCTAGCATGAAGTGTTTTAAAATCCCCAGAGGGAGGGGAAAAAAAAGTCAAGCAAATTGCACCTCCTCGAAAGCAGACAGTTTCCCTTTGCACTTCAGTAAATGAACTCACTAGTAAAATATTATGAAAGAGCATCACCTTACTATTAAAATAAGCTGCTACTTAAGTAAGTGTTGAATACCTAATGACAACAGTTGTGTGATCCTGTCCTTATAGGAAATCTGTAGGTAAGAGTAGTCTAGGAGTACTGCTTTTATCAGCTACAGCAATTAACAGCGTGGGGTTAGCGAGCCTGGGAGCTTCTTGAGCCCCGGCTCCCCACACTGGAAGACAATGACTCGAGTCCCAGAGTGGCCATCAGCCTGGGGAGACACATCTCAGGGCCAGCCTCGAGAACTTCCACATTCCAGCCCCGCCAAGCACGTGCGTCACTCCCTCTGCAGTCAGAGATACCCAGAATGTAACAATTCACTTCTCCCTCCAGTTAACCCCCACCCTCCCCAAACAGCACAGCTGTAAAAAAAAAACTACTTTTTTTAAAATGTACAGTCTGCTGATGGTGTGCTCACACACAGCACGAACCTATTTCCTAAGTCTGTCATGGAAAGTATCTGTCATTTTATAGTAAAAAATCACTTCCTCACCATAACGTTTCTAAATACATAGTAGGTGGAGTTCTGCTCATCCTAAATCACGTCTCCCTCAAGTTACCTACAAGGTCCATTACAAGACCTTTAAAGCCTTTACAGCTGGAAAGCCTCCCATCAGTCAGGAAAAGCCCCTTGTCCCTGGTTAAGAGGGTACCCTCACAAAAGTACATCCTGAGTTGATCTTGGGGCCCTCTGCCACTGAAAAGGACATGACTCTTGTTGCTCTGTCACCCCTCCTTGCCATGCAGGCCAGGCCCCATCCTTGTACCAGTTCTGGTTCTCACTGAGCTCCTCCACAGACAGATTCAGCTCATCAACCTACCTGAAAACCAGCCACTGATCGCTATTAGTTCCCCACCAACCCAGCAAGTCAAACTGGCTCACAGGGATACCAACAAGCCTCAGAAGCAGCACAAAACACACAGTCACAGGTGTGACCTTCCTCCTCTCAGCTGTTAGATCAGCTTGGGACATCTCTGGAGGTGACCTGGAGACAGACATTCTTCCTCCACCTGGGGCACAGCCTGGCATGCAACAATCTAAGACCCCTCTAGGCACAGGACTCACTCTCAGCATCCTCTGACTACACTAAGGGAAAAAGAAAAATACATGTTATGGACATGTACAGCATGAGAATACCACTAGTTAAAATAATTATGGGTACACGAGAAAATGGTCAACTCCTGCTTGTAACGCTAGGAAATACACACAATAGCCAAATAAAACTAAAAACGCTGAATAGTTATTCAACTGTTGAGGATTTTTTTTTCCTGGTATGGCTTTGAAAAAAAAAAAAACACCAAAAAACCACAAACAAGACTTTCTTGACTTGGTTTACTACAAGAGAAACTTGAGGGCATCTCCACTGGGTATTGCTTGTGCACAAAGCCAGTTAAAACTCTTGGCGAGGCTCTGGCTCTGTAACCTCTCCTAACGATTAACAAGGGGCCTGAATCAGACACACTGAGAGGCAAGGCTTGTTCCCCTAGCTCAGGCCTCCTGCCACAGCAGAGGGGCAGCACTCATCTCCTCAGCCCCAAGCGTCCAGCAGCACCCAGAGCAAAAGAGAACCAGACAGACACCTCTCCCCCCCCGTAACGTATCGCTGGGCAGAAAGGTACCTCAAGAACACCACATAATTCTATATATATATTTATATATATACACATCCACAGAGCTCAATTTCTCTTCAGTGACTATCTGAAACAACTTGGCTTGTGACACTGCCAGCAATTCATTCTTATATTCTGCGCAGAAGGTTCTGACTTTAGATAAGAAATAAAATGCCAGGAAGGGATGAGCAGTAAAGCCAAAGACAGCCTTGTTGCCAGGCAAATACTCATCTTTATTATAAAAATAGGGAGCAGGAAAAAAAGAAGAAAAAAGGCAGAATGCTTCCAAATTAAGTTTTCAAGACTATACATGAAAACAATTGGAAATTAAACCTTTGGTGGGCCATTATCTTCATCTGCGGCTATTTTTTAACAACAGAGGTGAGAAAGTTATTTTTCACTACGTTTGGCATTTTCAAAGCTCTTATAATAGTCATATAATGCAAACTGTAGATTCTCAGCATTCCTGTGAGACAGCACCTAAGACTTTTTGCTTTTCAGATAGCTAAAGATTGAAGAAAGGATCACACTCTGATGCTTACAAGTGTTCACTCAGTGTTGCCCTGCCACCCAGAGCTGGGCTGCTCTTCTCTTCCTCAGCAATTTAAACAGACACAGGCTCAGCTGCTGCACTGGCATTTGCAGGGTTCGGGGTGCCCAACCGGCTCCAGAAGGGGCCCTCGCTCCCCCACCCACCCCCTTCCCAGAGGGCTGTGTCCTGCTCTGAGCCCAGCACCCCCTTTCCCAGGCTTAGCACTCACACGGCCGTGAGACGTTTTGGTTCGAGCTGACTGATCCAACAAAAGCCTTGCTCCTCAGCAGAACTGCTTCTCTTCCCCACTGGCCCAAACCACAAGCACCGGCCACCTCCCTTTGGGAAATGCGGATAGGGTGGCTTACTTGTCGAGACCCGAGAGACAGGCTGCCTCGCTTCACCCTTGCTGGTCTGCAAGAGGTGGCTGCTGCAGAACAGCCAGCCTATGCCGACTCCGTACCTCCAGCAGCTTGTTCCCGTGCACAGTCTGCAGACTCTGTAGCTTCACTTTAACTTTCAGAAAACCCTCCATCAGGCCCAGTATAATAATGAATCCAGCAAAACACCAAAGTCCTACAAACAATAAATCCTGGTCTAAGTGATCTCTAAATACTACATCTACCACTGATGCACCAACTGGAAGATGGTTTCAACGTTAGGTTCATTTACCGACTACAATCTGTACTTTCTTCTCATGAAGGTGATAGACCTTGCACACTTAAACTTGGTTCACATTAGCCTGGCCAGTAATGTCAGGATGGTTGTATGACCTGCACCTGTGAACAGAAACCAGCTGTTCCAGATACACTTCTGCAATTACTTTAGCATTGCTTTTTCAAATTGTACAAAAATAGGTTCAGAGGTAGGTTTCTGAAAAGGGATGCAGAAGGGGATCAGTCACAATTTTTACAGAAGTTGTAGGGGAAGAATGTTGATTATCTGAGAATCTGTGACCACAGAGGTGATGACAGAAGGGTCTTAAAATTTTTTGTTCTGAAATCATGGTGCATTTCTTGTTTTCACTAATACATAGCAACATGTTGACTACACATCTCCACTCTAACAAAAAAAAAAGTCTAAAAGCAATATGAAAACAAACTGTGTTAGTGTAGACACATGCATCTCTTCTTGGGTTGAGAAAAGTAATAGGGAAACTAGCCCTACAGAAGACATGTGTGACACTAACATAGAACAGTACCTAATTCCTCAACTGCCTTAAAATTAAGGTACAAAACAATTTAGAACATGTTAAAACTTTAAAGTCAGGGATCTTAAGATTCTCTTAGAAAATCATTAGTACATTAAATGTTTTCATTCCACTCTCTAACCAGTAAATATGTGATTTTTTTCTCCTCTTCTTCTAACTTTATTTAGGGAGAGGACAGCACAAACACAACAGCTTTTCCTTGTCCAGTCTGCCTTGAGGTCCGATGCACTGTTCTTTGCTCATAACCAGAGCCGAGGCATTGCAAAAGAGGCCTGAAGCGTGCACATCTAATAAGGTCATTCAACAGAGAGCACTCAAACCTATTCAATCAACACCATGCTAGCCAAATTTTTTTGAATTAGATAGCGCGGTCTAGCAGGAAGTCATTAAATTGAAAAGCTTCCAGAGTCACATATACCTGAGGAAGTCGCATAATGAGAGGGTCAAAAGCTTCGCCTTCTTACACTACCACAACAGCTCTAAAAGCACGGTGATGAGAAACAGTTGAACATAAGTTACACTGTTAAGTTGATTTGCAAAGCTGTGTTCCCAACAATCCTGTTTTTAAATTATTTTCTATTCGGAAAAATAATGGCCCAATTTTCCATGAGTGCTCAATATCCTGACAGGCTGTTTGCTAACTACACAAATACCTTACAGATGTTTGGGTAGCTGTAGGCTGCTCATAGCAACTTATATACATGGTGGAGATGAGGAAAGTGAGAGATACAGGACACAAAGATCTCCACATCTGTCCTGCTAGAAGGCTCAGTAGTGGCATGTAGTCCACTTTAGGAGAGCTCTTTTCCAGTTTAATTTATGCTACTTTAGAAACAGTCTGCTCTGAACTAGAAGACATGAACACAAACAGACCAAACACCACAGAACTCCTATTTTTGTTAAGAAAAGAAAGTTCTGAGACCAAGTCATATGTGTTTAAAAAAAAAAAAAAAGCCATGTCACCTCTATGCTCTACAATAGCATTCATACAGGGGATAACCAGCAGTAAGTGTTACATTAGACCCCTCGCAGATTAGATGCTGTTAATGATTTCCCATAGTTTTCTTGTTTTAGAAGACTATTTGTTTTGTTTTCAGAAGCAGTTTTTTCTAAAACTGCTCTATCACAACATTCATTCATTGTATCTGTCCCTTTGCTGAGGTGCTTTCCAACACCACTCACCATCAAATTCACCAAATACCAGTAGTTACCTCTTAGTTTCAGCCTGGTACTTGCTGGAAGGCAGCTTTTGCTGTTCTGCTGCCTGCCTGTGATAAGTCTCTTTGCAGAGAAAACTTTGCATTACTTTAAGTATAAAATATGATGAAGCTTTAAAAGAAGACCATGCAGGGGCTGAGCACGAAGGGAGGTCCTCCTGTTCATTGGCCAGGCACTGAAGCTACCAGAGGTCACAAAAGCTGAACTTCTTTATTCAAGAAAAAATTCCCATTAAAGCCAAATGAGGTTTTGTTGAATAAGGGCCACAGGAATGAGCCCATAGTACGTTCTCGACTGGGAGCAAGTTGAAGCAAATTACGCAACAGCTGTCAGGAATCTGTGTACAGCTCTTCAGAGCCGCAGTGTAGGAGGAGCCCTGAAGCATCCTTAACCTTTGTCTATTTATGTCCCAGCACTGAAATGTCTTCCAACAAAACAAGCCATGCTTTTATGTATTTTTATTAGCCCAATTTATAGCAAACAGCTCTCTCCTCCTCTTCCTCTTTCCCCTCCGCTCCTTCCCACCCTTCCCTCTCCTTTCCCCTTGCTGTGTTGTGCTGTTTGTGTGGAAAAAACCGAGCGCCTGCCCTTGCCAAGAGTGACATCAACTCATTCTTATCCGGTGATGTCCAGCAGAATCTTCCTCTGATAAACATTTGCTCAGTGTCAGAGCCCCAAGGTTACTGGCTGCATTTTGTTTTCATTGTGGCTTGTTTTCTGACACTTTGCTGCTCCTTATACATTGAAATCTCCCCCCTCCATGTCTCCGACCTAGAGCCAGAGCGAGGCAGTGAACAGGACATTACTCCCCGCTTCCCCGGGTCTTCCCACCACCCCCTTCCCTCTGGAACAAGAGTTTGTCTGTCTCTCTATGAACAATAAAAAACTGATACTGTGGAGAAGCAAAAAAAAAAAAAAAAAAAAAAACCCTACCTCCGTACGTGCAAAAAGCAGTTTAGGAGTACAGACCTACGGATTTTTGACTTTTTTTTTTCTCTTTTTTTTTGTACAGATGTTCTTACAGCCTTCCCTAGCATGCTCTAAAGTTAGTGAAGAGGCTTAGCTGATTAATGGGCTGATGCACCTTCCTCTCCTTGCACAGCAGCATTCTCCACCAAAACTCAGCAATATTTGTTCAAATCTGGCATCTCTGCTGTTTCATGCTTCTGGGCTCACCTCCACTGGACAAAGCACCTCAGATGTTTTTCTCTTCTCCCCTTCCTCCCTCCCTCTTCTGTCCACTCCTCACAATCCACCAGCTTTCTGGAGCAAAGGGAAGCAGGTGATCCTTTTCCTCGCACACTCCTCTAGCATTTTACCCAAGCCAATATTTATGTGAAGTTCATCAACCTGTGCCTTCAGGCAACGAGTACTGAATGAAATGTATTACTGTGTCCCAGCAACGTGGAGTCCATGGACAATATACTAAAGCAAGAAGGAGAGCAGATTTTGGCAAAACCAAAAGGGCTGAGTAAAAGTCAAGAGCCCTGAAATGTCTAGCAGTGAACAAAGATTGAAAACGGATACCTTTTAGCTTGGGAAGGCTCCTATCTACAAAGCCACTGAAGAGGAAGCACTCTACAGAAACGTCAGCTTACAGGACGATGGATACATTGCATCTACAGCTGCATCCTTCCTTGGGTCATTGGGGAGAAAGAAAAATCCATTTGCAGTTTTCCAGAAGGAAAAGTCTGCTGTAATTGGAAGGAGATGTTCTGGTAGCATCAACCTACAGACTCCCACTTTTCTAGGAAACTAGTCCTAAAACCTCCTCTGGTGTTCATGAAAAAGTTGCAGCTGTTCTGAACAGCTTATAAAAACATTGGACTTCATTCTGTCATATATAAGCTAAAAGGACAATTACCATCAGAAAGCAAGTGAAGAAAAAAAATTACTTTTGAATGTTACCATTAACACATACCAACTGTACTAAAGCTAGAATTACTGAGGAAAACTGACACAGAAAATTACTCCCTACCACCACCACTGAGAGGAGTCTTGCTAGAAGAAAGAAAGGGAAGGAGATGACCTGGCTTGAAACAAAGCATGGGAATCCAGTGTTCAGACAGGTCAATCAATCTGCCTTTTGTCTTTTCAGCCTCTCCAATTCGCAGTGGCACAGCTAATATCACTTGGATCCAGCCACTCCTCCAAATTCACAAATATTAGAGATGCTTGCTGCCACAGGGCTACCTGCAACATCCTCACACACACAGCAAACTCTTTCGTGGTGTCGTTTTGTACTGGTTTTCATGCTTCCTTTAGTATTACTGTTTTCTAGTTCAGATAGAAAATGTTAACAAACAAGACAGTTCCTCAACTCATAGCCTCATTTTCTAAAAGCCTTGACTGCTGCCATTGAAGTTCATGACCATGTCAGTGCCCTACACAAGTAGGCACAGAGTACAAGTAACAACCATAGTCAAGGTCAGGTGAGAAATGTGGTCTCAAACAAACCACGAGGAAGAAATATGCAAGCTCTCAAACACATTTCAAACAACAAATGAGACACATTTTCAATCAGTTTCCAATTAGAAGGTTGCATATCTTTTAGAAAGATGTTTGGGAAGATCAAGGTCTTATTTCCTCTTCACGTAACAGTTCTTTTGAAACTATAAAATATTAGTAGTAGTAGTTAAAAAATAATCAGCTAGCCTGCAAATACATATTTTGCAAAGAAGCGTCCAGTAGATTAATCTATGCACAACTTATTGAAAAGAGAGAGGCAGTCTAAATGAATGGAAATTCTCCTCCTGCCTTGAAGGCCTAAGATGCTACATCACTACTACAGCAGATTACCCTCAAAGTTATCCTGCCACTTTTCATGACTGAACAGCCAGGCAGATGTACCAACAATTTACATAGAAACAACACTGAAAAATCTATAACTGAACATGTAATAAAACTGCATGCATAAAAAAGCTACACAAACAGAAACAACACATGGCGGCCTTAAAATACAATTAAAAAATAGAGTGATCTTCCAGAACACACAAAGCACAGTTTTAGCACCAAAATAATTACAAGCATTTGCACTGAAACATAACTTAATTCAGTGGTCAAAGCTTGGGTGGAAAAAGGGAGAATATTTTTTAAGGGATTCAACCACATCCATTTGATGCTATTGCATCAGTAGTTGCTTTACTGTCCTAAAGGTGAAACAGTTGTTGGTTGACACATAGGGATGTAGCTCCATAGAAAACTGTAAGAACAACTGACATCATCTACCTGGATTTGTACAAGGCCTGACACTGTCCTGCATGACATCCTTGTCTCTAAATTGGAGACACATGGATTTGACGGAAGGATCCCTTGGTGGATACGGAACTGGCTGGATGGCTGCACTCAAAGAGTTGCAGTCAAGGGCTCAACGTCCAAGTGGAAACCAGTGACAAGTGGCATTTCACAGGGGTCGGTATTGGGACCGGTGTTTTTTGACATCTTTGGCAGAGACAGGGACAGTGGGATTGAGTGCACCCTCAGCAAATTTGCCAACAACACCAAGCTGTGTGGTGGGGTCGACACGCTGATCCAGTGGAAGGTGTCCCTATCCCTGTCCATGGCAGGGGAGCTGGAACTAGATGATCTTTAAGGTCCCTTCCAACCCAAACCATTCTATGATTCTATGAAACCCATGTGATATTCACACCTATGATCATTTTAGGGTTGAGTTCTTTCTAGGGCATCGTAATTTATGATATTTGAAGTATTAAGAGTATTTCCAGTATTTGGAAATGGGATGTTTGGTCACAGAAATACTGACAGGGACACAAATTCCCAAACGACCTTGACTATAATTAACCATCTAATTATAGTGGCATTTGGCCTAGCAACACCTCTCTGGCAGTCTCTGGCTGTTTTGTTTCAACAGACAGATTGAGTGCAGAATTTGCAAGAGCTGCCCTCCCCATAAGATAAACCCCTATGTAACAAGAGGTGACAGTTACTATACAGGAATTCATATGCCTATGTACAAAATAAACACTTTTTTTCACGACAGGAAGAAAAAAAACCTATAGGAGTGCTGTCTCAGGGGTTTAATTAGCTTAGAAGGAACACTGATAACAAGACATCTTATCAGAAGCTTTGCTTTCAACAAAACCAATTAGTATCAATTTAAACAGAACAAGCTGAGATAAATGTGTACATAACATGCATGACCTTGAGGTTCACAATGCCTAATAATTATGTACTGGATCATTTCCCATATTCAAGAGAGAAAAGTTTGTATAAATCAACAATAATCAAAGGAAAGTTGTTCTCCTATGGGGACAAAAAGAGTTTGAATCCAGTACATTGATTTCAGCCAGTTGTCCTTTGTGAACCTGAACCATGACAAGGCTCAGATTTTTTGTGCAGCTTTTGAGATCTCCAAACAAGACTGTAAACTTTTCCTCCTATCATTTTTACTTAGTTTTCTAAAAAAAAAAAAAAAAAAAAATCAGTCCACACCTCCGAAGTCTCTTGTAGACAAACGAAAAGCTAAGCCAGAGCTAACTAGCAGAACTCCTCTTCCACCCAAAACTGTACTTATCCACCTCCTTTCCTCTTCTTGTTCTTTTGCAGCCTTCTCCACCTACTTTCCCATTACTATTTGTTTTTAATCTCTTGTTTCCAGCAATAGTTATCTGGATTTCTGAACTAGCAATAGTTTGATGGATCCTTATTTACTGATACAGATTTTTAACCTCATACAACCTCTAAATGGGCTGGATGTGCAGAAAGTGAGGTGGATTGAAACCTGGCTGAGCTGCTGGGCTCAAAGGGTTGTGATGAGTGGCGCAGTGTCCAGCTGGAGGCCAGTTACTAGTGGTGTTACTGCAGAGAGCAATACTGAAGCCAATATTGTGTAACATGTTCATTAATGACATAGATGATGGGACAGAGTACACCCTCAGCAATTTTTCAGAGCATACAAAACTGGAAGGAACAGTTGATAACACCAGAGGGTTGTGCTGCTATTCAGAGCAACCTTAACAGGCTGGAGAAATGTGCAGCAAAGACAGCCAACAGATCCTGGGCTGCATTTGGTAGAGTTGCCAGCAGACGGAGGGAGGTCCTCTCCTCCCTCAGCACTGAAGGGGATACCTCTGCAGCTCTGTGTCCTGTGCTGGGTTTCCCAGTATGAGACACACATCGACATACACTGACATACAAGCGTGAGCCCAGTGAAGAACCACAGAGATGATTAAGGGACTAGACACCCGTCTTACAGGGAAAGGGTGGGAGAGCTCGGACCATTCAGTGGAAGGGAGTAAAGAAAATGGAGCCAGGCTCCTCTCTCAGAGGTACGCACTGAAAAAAACAAGAAGTAATGGACATAAATTGAAACACTGAAAACTCCACATAAACGTAAGTTTGTTTTGGTTTGGTTTTTCACTGTTAAGGCTATCAAGCACCAGAACAGGTTACCCAGACAGGCTGTGGAATCTCCATCCTCACAGATACTCAAAACACAACCAAACAAGGTCCTGGGCAACCCACTGGCTGACCCCACTTTGAGCAGGGGAATTCACCTAGGCTGTCTCCAGAGATGCCTGCCACCCTCAGTGATCCTGAGCAACTGGCAAAGACAAAAATTAAACTTTGTAAGGACACCAGTGTCTTGGTAAACAGTGCTGTTGTAATCCCTACTACCCTTAAAGAACGTTATAAAACTACTCCACGCATCACCCCTTTGAAGGAGGCTCATACGCCTATCCTTTTGACAGAGCTACAAAGAATCACTATCAGAACAGGAGTAACTTACTCCCAGCTCTAACTCAGTGCTTGCAGTATGCTTCTTTAGTCCCACTTGGTTCATATAAACTAGTCAAGTCTAGTCTGAGTTGGAGAAGCAGCAGCAGCAGCAAGGAGTACTCTGTTTGCATTCTAGTATAGGGCAACCACCGCCTGTGAACATAAAATGCACGTGTTTCTTATAACATGAAGGAACGCTTCTGATCACTCAGGCCAACTAAGAGCCTTTCAAATTCATTTACTGGGCCAAATTCCTTTCTTAGTTACTGAAAAATGAAGCGACAATCATTGTGGTTGGGACATGAATTTTAGGCTATTGTAATTACTATTGTATGTGTGAATGTACGCACACACTCACCCCACATGTTTAAACTCAGTGCTACTCCTATAACTGCACTGCAGGTTTCACAATGTGTAATATTTTATCTTATAGCATTAGCAAAGTTATAGGACAACCCTCTGTACTTCTAGACATCCTGGCTGCAGAGAGCTTGGAAACATAAGTTCTTTGCATACTTCTTCATTTGCCTTTCAATTTTTTGTATAAAAAGCAAATTCCTAAGTGGCAATTTTTGTGGTTAGCATGCAACTCTTTAGTGCTTGAGACTGATAAAGATAGCTGTCATTCACCCAGAACACTTCAATCCACACCAAGTCTTTACTTAGAGATAACTAAGGTAAACACAGGTGTTTCAACATACAAGTCCTGCGATGCATGACTACCATCCAGAATTGTAGTACACAGGAAGGCTCCCCTGAGGTCACATAGGAACCAGCCACCGACCCCCTACTCGTGCAACTTCTGCCACCCACACCCACCAGCTTCAACAATCATGCAGAGCTTGTCTTTTTTAACAGAAGCAGCTTTGCCCTCCCCCCCTCTAAGCAAAGGGCCTGAAGCCCCTCTCTGGTCCTCTTTACCAAGAGCATTCCAAGCTCTAGGTTAGAAAGCCACTCCTTTTGCCTCATTTATCCCCACCTCTACCCTCCTAGAGCATGCCAAACTTCATAGCTATTTATCTCCAACTTCCCCACCTTCAGTCTTCAAGAATATACTCATTTCTCCACCAGACCAATACCATAAAACGTGTTTTGCAGGCTCCACTAGTTTTGAGACCAGAATACCGTGATGTCTCAGTACAATTTGAAAAGAAAGAAAGGCTTTGTATATTTTGCAATACCTGCCCCATCACCTCTCTGTATGCTTGAACTAATCTGTCCTGGTTCAACCAGGTAGAATATGGGTTGAGGAGTTCGGTTTGCAGCAGGGTGCACCCTCCAAGTTTCACTGCAAGAGTCCCATTACAGAGAGGGTAGATTTAGATTAGATATTAAGGAAGAAATTTTTTACTGTGAGGGTGGTGAGGCAGTGGCCCAGGTTGCCCAGAGAAGTTGTGGATGCCCCATCCCTGGAGGTGTTCAAGGCCAGGCTGGATGAGGCTTTGAGCAACCTGGGCTAGTGGGAGGGGTCCCTGCCCAGGTTTGGAACTAGATGATCTTTAAGGTCCCTTCCAACCCAAACCATTCTGTGATTCAGCAGAGAACCTGGAAGAGAGCAAGTAGTTTGCATCCCAGACGCTAACCTTCACCTGACCACTGCCAGATACCTAGACAAGTTCTAAACACAGAAAACCACAGGGCAGAAAACCCTTGCTCTGGAGAAACTAACCATTTCTTAACTACAGCTGAAGCACAAAAATCATTACGTTTCCTGGCATTAACCATACTTTCTTGAAGGTAACATTATCTTTCACTCATGTCACCCAACTGATTTAAAAAAAAAAAAATGATAAACTACAGACAAATGCCAACTTCTCAATGTTCACTGGACCATATGCTGTAAGGTTTCATTCATTCATCCATGGTGCTGTATACACTGCAATCCTGCAAGTTTCTCTCCATCCTATTGCTGTTTCCTAATTACATTTTTTGAAACTGGTAGAGGCATAGCGCAAGACCCTACCATTTGACTATGAAGAAATTACATTGCTGCTGGAGAAAGAGAACATTAATGAGCGTTCCTTGAAAATATCACTGCGCTTGTTTGCAGCAGGCTTTTTCCAGCAAATGTAGGAAGAGGATGAAAATTCTCTCCTTTTCATTTTTAGCCAAAAGCACTGGAATTAACCCATAGGATTTTTTTACCAATTTTCTTTTATGTTAAAACTGGCAGTAAAATAAATAAATAACCCCCTTGCAGATGAAGACAGATCATGAAAGCCTAAGCTCAAAGACTGAAAGTTTATTTTTTCTTAAAAAAAAAGGAAGATAAAACCCCCACTTGTTCCTGCTTTGCATGTCTTTTTAGGATTCCAGGAAGAAATACAGTATCTCAGCATACAGGGTAAGCCAGTTTAAGTCAAATTTAAGTCAAACCCCCATATACAGCTGGCCACATGATACTGACCTCTCCCTTACGTTGTCACTAGCACTTTTACAGCTGGGTGGAAAGCTAGCTCAGGGAACTAAGATGAGGAAAACTAGTGTTAGACAGGGTAGGGTTAAGTTTTCAGTTGGCTCAGCTCCCTGTTTGGCTGCATGAGAGGTAGGGATATCACAAGAGAGTAGGGAGAACAAGTCTGCCTTCAACCAGCTTTAAGCTCAAACCTAACTTGGCAAGCCAGCTGGAACGTCAGGAGATGAAACCTGCTGTGCTCATGCCACTCCCCAAGGACCTCTTCAGTACCTGAGGGTGTGTACAGTGCATACGTGAGGCAAACATGTTTAAAAATAAAAAGCTTTTAAGAGGCACGAGTCAACTCTGAACAAGAAGGCATGGCTACAAAGCCCAGTAGAGTCTCTCACAAAAGATACAGGCTTAGGTCTGGAGGAAGTATACAGGCTGAGCTCAGGGATGCACTTACTAGCTTTATTAAGCCAAGAATGATTCTGCCTCCCTGGTTTGCTTCAAGCCTCCCTGACATTCCCTTATACTGTCTAAAAGTCAGCCTCTAAAATACATTACTCCTGACCAAGGCACTTTGGGAGCTCACATAGGAATGGTTTTACTGCTGAGGGTACAAGTGTCTTCCCTTTCCACAAGCAGTCCATTCCCAAAATGTCTGAAACCAAGAGGACACTGCATTGCAAGCCAAACTTACAGGTATGGTGTTCCCAGTCCCCAAAAGCCTTGGCCATGGTTCTCTGAACACAGAACTGCCAAACCGCCTCACTAACTAGAGGCCCACATCTCATCTGCAATATTAAGAGCCCCAGAATCAGGAGAAGCTGGGTAACCTAGCCTGATACGTAGAAACCAGCACAGGCTCAAAAACATACGGTTTGATACTCCCTCCAAAGCATTTGGTAATCATTTATTCTGACAACTCCCTCTATTCCTAGCCCCTAAGCAAACATCCAACTCCTTTTTGAACCTTGTTAAATTCTTGGCCCCATCAGCATCCTGTGGTCGACTGTTCCAGCATCTAATTGCAATTCCTAACTTCTGGAGCCGCCCGCCGTGGTCTCTCTCACTTGAACACCAAGCCCACTCCGCCCCCATGCAAATGAAGAAGGTTCCTGATAATCCTTTTGAACACATTTGCTTCGGAGCAGAGCGCTGCCTCAACACAGGTCTGCACCAGGCCTCCAAAACCCACATATTAGACCATCAGGAATTGTGCAAAGACGAGAAGCAGAATGTGTATTGCAGACTAATAATCCCTGCAGCCATATTTTTAAGAATTAATTCACTCGTCCAGGCAAAAATAAATAATGCAAAGGAAGAAAACAGGAAAGCTGTATCAGAACAACAAAATATTAAAACAATTAATAGCAAGGAGATGCTCTGTTTTATCAGAGCACATCTGAATCAAAGACGTGCTCTTCTAACAGAGCACTCCCTAGAAAATGAATAGAAAACACAGACTGAATGTGTCAGGAACATACGCACACTAATGTTGTATCATCTCTTCCCTTGCATCCTGTACATCAGGGAGCCCAACTGCACTGGCTTGTTTCCAGAATGAAATCATATAGTCTGCTATCAGCACTATGAATTTATATTTCCAGAAAATCCTGATGTCATAGCCTGAGAGCCATTATCAATGAGGAATTATTGATTTTAATGTCAAATTGTGCAATCACTTGACAGAAGGAGAAATAGAAGAAAACGGCCAAGAATGAACAGACTATTCAGTGACTTTAAAAAAGAATTAGTAAGAGTCTTTGATATCCAAAACAACTGCAGTCATGGCCAAAAAAAAAAAAACCAACTAATTTTATTCCACTGGAGACTTATTGTTGGGTCCAAATTTTTTATTGTAGTTTGCTGGAACAGAAAAATCAAACGGATGAGCTGAAATGGTCAATACACATGTGACTGACAGTATAAATGGCAAAAGTACTATCTATTAGACTAATTTTACACAGCAAATGCTACAGTCAGATGTGGAATCTAAAGGGACAGACACACCCTGGAGTTCTGAGCAGGATCCACGGGTAGATAAAGCGTGACACACGTGCCGCATGATGCCAGTATGCACCTATGAGGCTAATACCAGCAGGGAGCTGAAGTCCTCCGTGAAACCCGAGTTTCACCAAGAGTGAAACAGCTAAAACTATTTTATCACACCTGGACACCATGGTTTCATGGCAGCTTAGATACCGATGTGTTTCAGCACATCATCCAAACAAGTGCTGGAGCCAGCACAAAGGAAAGGTGGGAAGGGACTCAGTCATCAAGCAGCAACACTCACATAAGTGCCGCAGGAGCAAAGCCTTGGCATGAGGTTGTATCAGCTCACTTCTAATGGTTCATCATCATCAAAAAGGCCCCGTATCTACCTCCTCTCTTGTACCAACCCTGGCACTTCTCTGATACAGCAATAAACCAAAACAGCTTGTTAAAAGGGGAAAATTAACCTGGCACATAAAGAGTTTTCTGCCAGGTTAGCAAGACAAATTGGCTTCACATAGGGTCGGATAAATGTCAGAATCCATGAGGATGAGTGGAGTGGGAACGGCATTCAGAGGAGGAATGTGAGGGGGTGTATTCACCATCTTTGGACAGGAGAGAGCTATTACATCAGCTCAAGCTACATTGCATAACTTGACCCTGAGGAGCCAGACTGTCTCACTTTGCCTTTGAGAGAACATCAAACTCTCTCCATCAGTCTCTGCATTCAGAGGCTTTCAGTTGTGTACAGCATCATTTTCATGCTCTCCCATCCATCAACAAAGGAAAATTAACTACACAAACCCTAGATTCAACCTGCACGTAAGACACGAACAACAGTCCCCATGGTACTAATCCTATAGGTAGAGCCCAAGCCAAGCACTTTGCTTGTGCAAGGCAGAGAAATTTTGCCTTCTGCAAGCTTTTAGAGCAAATATCCTTTAAACCTGCAGTCTTCAGTGATTGCCTCACTTTAATACAAGAGGGTTATACAATTTCAAGACAGCAAATGTCATTTTGATAGAAATCAAATGTTCATTTAAGAAGAAGAAGAAAAAAAAAGTCAGTATATTTCCTTATTTTACTTGTCCAAATACTCCATGAGGTGCTAGTTTGTTAGACGCAGCCAAAAAGCAAAACTAATGCATCAGTTCGATCCCTCTATTAAGAGATTATGAATCTAGAGCATTTCTGAACTGTATTCCAGGCATCCTCTCCGCACAGGAATTGATTAGCAGTTCAGCCACGCACTGGACTGGTGCTCAGATAACATGCAGATTGTATCCGCTTTGCAGAAATAGCTTCTTTTCAAAGACATCAGAAAACAAATATGCAGTGACTATTTATTTGCATTTGAAGCAGGGGACAGTGAGAAGTCAACTTTGTGACCATGTTTTTAACATTCCCTGAAAAGGAACAGATAGTCACTGAACAAAAGGCTACAGACAGTGGTTTAAAATGTTCTTAAAATAGCCTTTTTTGACTTTATTATTCCCAGAAGCAGAGACAGCAAAGCAGATCACAGGAGTCCTCTTTATGTTTTTCATAAACAGTAGGAACTGCCAGCTGAGCCAGTCCACAGCCACCAAAAGTGTCCTCTTTCCCCACACGTCCCCTGTGCTCCTGACTAGGTGCTCCCATCCTCACTGGTACTCATTAGACCCCTCCATGAACTCTCCAGCCCAGGAGCAAACCCGTCTGCTCTCTACCTCAGTTCACTGCAGGCCCACCAGGTCAGGATCAGCGGGAAGAAGGAAGGATGGAGGGGACAGTGTAGGACCTGTTGTAACTGGAGTGCAAGGCTAGGTCAGCTAGGCCTGCCCTGTGCAACAGCCCCCCATGGCAGTCCTGTCCTACTGGCACAATGACCAGCAGTCACCTGCAGCATAAACCCCTTCAAGCTTCACATCTGCTGCTACAGCACACATAGAGCTACAGCCCGAGACATCAGAGATGCTCTCACTACTGGGATACCACAAAGAATTGCAGCTTGCAGAAAGGGACCCTTATTTTAGGACTGCTTAAAGACATTATTAAAACAGAATATCCAAAAACCAAAGGGTCCCAACATCACTGATTTCTCTTGAAAGTATTAACTTCTACTTTGGAAGTACAGGAAAGTAATTTTTAAAGCTCTTCCTACAAGGAAGGCAGGTGTCTAGCTAGCAACAAGGTTTACTTCTACTCACATCTAAACAGCCAGAAGTAGGTAAGATGTGGAGTCTTGGTCCATCTGCTCTAGTGCATGGAACACTATCTGCTTCTCTGCATCCTGCAGTATATCATGTAACCTACCACAAGCATTAAAAATATGCACATATATATATATGTAGGTGCATACACACACACATATTATACACACCCCTAGGATGCCATCATCCCAAAAGAAGTACACTAACCAGAGGTATGTCAAAGGTCTATAAATTATTTCACTTGAAATCGTTCTTAATACAGAACAATTTTCTAACACAAACCTATAGTTATTATCCCAAAGCAGGGAGGCACAGGAATTAAGCTCAAATCCCTCTATATAGGTTTAAAAAAATCCATTAGCTACAACATTGCCTTTAGAGTGCATGATTAACTTACATAACAAGAACATGCCTGAGGGCAAGTATCTTTAACGTCATGCCAAACTCCTCTGTGACACCTCAGAAGAGCAGAGCTCTCTGGGGCTACAGCAATCAACTGCTTTCTACATTGTAAGGGCAAAGAATCCATCTAACCATACCTTATCCCTTTTTAGTTTTGGACAGGGTGCCTTCCAGGACAGAAGAGATCACCTGAACATCTTTACACTGCCTCTTCACAAGAATGGGAATATAGGTATCCCCTTGAACTAAACTGTTATTTTTAAAATTCATTAACCCTTACATACATTCAGGCAAAAAATGTCTTTAAAACCTTGCAATCTTTGGTGGAATCATCCTACTGCGAGGTCTTCCTAGTGAAGACACAACAGTATCCTTCCAAGTCCACATTTGGATGAACAAGAATACAGATGAGATCTTCCTCTCTCGGTTCTAGAAACAAAAGCTGCTACGGTGTGACTTGAGGCCATTTTGAACATTACAGCCTATTGTTAAGTCAGTCTGTCTTTTGCTTCATAGGTATCATGGAGCATATAGTTAAAGAAGAATTCTACAAAAAAAAAAAAAAAAAGCAGAAAAAACCCCAAACTGTTTGCATTGTCACTTTTCCTACTGCTTTCTGATGTGCACAAATCCTGATGATCCATTTTCTACTTAATGCTAAATATTCATGAAAACCCAAACCAGCTACTTAACGTTTTTGATTTTTATGAAGCAGAATGACATCGGCAGAAATCCCAGGTCTTGTTTCAAAGGCTCACTATTGCAACCAAAGGGAAAAAAAAGAAAAAAAAAATCAAACCCACCCAAACCCAGCACTAAACATAATGTGGTAAGAAATTACCTGTTTGACTCAAAATATCAGCAAATATCTACAGCCTTTAGGCCAGTGTAAAGTAGCACTTTTTAGAACAGCACATCTCCGTTCTCTGGCTTGTTTTACAATGGCAATACCTGCGCTAGCACCTGCAAGGGAGCAGCCTCAGAGAAGAGGACCTGGCTCCTCCAGTGGCAGCAGCCATGGCTTTGAATGACCCTGGAGCTGCAGCTGCTCTTCCACCACTACATACCCTGATGCAAAGTGTTATTTTAAAGATAAGGCTCTTCAGGTAGGCAAGGTGTAAAATGTCACTGTGAAGAAAAAACAGAAAGGAAGAGGAACACGTGAACACAGGAGCCTTTCAGCTCTCTTAGGGATTCAAAGAATGTTTATTTCTTTTATAAGAAAAAAAATAGACAAACAAGAGTTGAAGTTTAGTGTCAACATTAGATAAGGCACTATTTTAAGGTCATTTTTTACATTTCCTGTGGAAGAATTTTAAAAAAAATTTATTTCAAGCTTAAAGTTTTCTTATCCCTGTGTTTCATGACCAACATTTTGGTGGTCATGACCAACAAGTCTAGTCTGTTAAATGATCAAAATTAGATATAAGTTAGGTACAGCCGATTCCAAACTTTGATAACTGAGACTCAAGGGAACAAAAGGCATTTGCACACAGCTCTGTGCAAGTGAGCACATCCTGGCTTCATTTCAGGAGAAAATGTCCCACAGCTGAGAATGTCAAGTGGGATAGCAATAGCTCTGAGCAAAATACCAAGATTTAATGAAACTGCATTTTAAGTTCTCAACAGCAGAACTCTTGCCCCTCCCTTAAACACTGTCACTGTTTTAAACTGACAATAGAGTAGATGATGTGGTGAGTTTGTGAACGGAGACATTACCTTATTTTACCATTACCCACAGGGAGTGGAAACATACTTACAGAATAGCCGACACCAGTATGTTAAGGCATATTACAGCTAGGACTTCAACATGGATATTTTCCTGTGTACTCAAAAAGAGGATCCAGTCCCTTTTTCCATTGCATCCCACTCCGTTCTACTATTGCTTTTTTGCTGTGCTTGCTCCACCACAGAGTGGCACAAGGCACGCAGCTAACTGTGGCTCAGGAGACAGCAACCTATCTTCTCCTCAACCCGTCTGCTCCTGGACAGCCTCACAAGAAACAGTCGCAGCATGCCTGGAAAGTTGCTTGCCACAGCAGCTCTCCAGAAACTGCCCTACTGACGAGAACGGTGAAGCAAGTTCGGAAAGGGGGCCATTAAAGGTAAATACTATGGCTGAGTGAAAGCAATCAAAGCACACTGATGAATATACACACTGTATTTGCTCACAGACAATCCCAATTTGACAAATGCTTTACAGAAACTTATCTATTTCATTAAAAGTTCTGGAGAAAAAGTTATCTAAGTATTACATGTGCTCACAAAGACTTACACTGAGGTCCAAAGACTTCTTACCATATATTTGAAAGAAAAGTGAAATCATTCTCATTTTTACTATAATAAACTATCCACAAGTACCAAGGAAGTACTTTTTTGTAATCTAACATATTAAGCTGAATATAGAGGTCGAATAATACCCTTCTGGGCACTAGTAAATATGGAGCTAAAGCCAATTTTCTCTTCACCACAATCCTACTGAGACACTGGCTCCACCTATACCTAATATAAAATGGGTAATAATAGCAAAACATACAACTTGCATTTGATACCAAGAAACAATCCAATAACTAGTCTTAGCAACTAAAACATTAAGCGTACCATGACACACTTAATTCAGCACATTACCTGTCAGGCTGGCCTCCCTCAACCATCTCACACCTGAACAATGTCTCTCCTTCTGAGAATTCGCATACTCAAAAATCTCTTATTTTCTTTAAAACCAAATGCCATCAACCCAAATCCCTTCTATTTCACGCAAGGGTGCATTTGTGGCTCCATTTTGTGAAGGAAATCTTCCAAAAGGGAAGTAACCGGTGTGGTGGGCCACAGGAGGAGAAAAGCACTTGAGAAGAGGTCACATTAATTTTGTTCTTACGTGCACAGAGATTTCAGTCAGAGAGGCAGGAACCCACACACATTGCAAGTTTCATTTAAGTCACGGTAGCACAGACTAGAAGCTGAGGAAATGACAGAGGAGAGAGAGATTTCTGTGGTTTTCAACTGCAGAGTAAGATTTATTTCATTTTACTTTCTGATATTCAGGGCTTGAACAATATAATAACGTGCTCTTATCTCAATTTCACTGTACCTTTTTTTGATAAGAAAAATAAGCCTAGCAATCTGGATAATAAAGAGGTACTTTAGCACAGTATAGTCTATGATCTGCCTTCTGAAAAACTTCAGTAAGGTCAAAAATTAGAAGTAGTACAGATTTTGTTTTTCTGTTAAGCCCCTTGAGTTAAGAAGATAACAGAGGGGGAAAATCAAAAGCATAAAGATATTTGTCATTAAAACAGTTTATAAAAAAAAGATTTGTGAACAAACAATCTTTTTCAGCCTCAGTTCCCTCTGATGACTGCTTTCCAAAGAAAAGATCCATTCTGCTGGTTTTAGGAAGAAAGCCCAAATCATTAGCTTAGCCTGTTTTGTTCGCCCCTGCTTTTGGAAAAATCACCAAATCAAACAAGGAATCAAAGAGCAGAAGACCAAATATTTATATTTAGCCTCCTCCACGCTTCCAAGGGGATAAGGTGGTCAGCAAAGTGTGCAATCAAATCCAGCAAGCACACTTCACGGGAAACCTGGGTACTTCAGTAAGTTCTACGCATATTATCTTCTCCGCATCAAGTCCAGAACCTAAAAACCACCAAGATAAGTGTCTCCCTAGTTCTGAAGTACCTGGCAGGGACAGCTAGTTTGAACCAGCACAGTGCCAGATGTTTCCAGATGGAAATCTCTGCGACGGATTTCTGGAGAATGACGTAGCAACCACAGCCGTAAGCCTGTATGCTCCGGCATTACTCAACTGCGTGAGGTTGCGGTTCCACAACTGGTAAAGCTGATCTCAGCCCCAATGTGACCTCACTCCACAACCCCCAAGATTTCTCCCCACGCCAGCCCTGGTGCCTGCCAGATCCCATGATGAGCCAATTCAGATTCCTAGTCTGCCAGAAACATTTTTCCTTTTTTATTTCCCAGATAATTCCTTGGTTATGCTGATCAGACCATTTTTCTTTCATCTTAAAATTGCATTTACAAGGAACAGATAGTAGAGATGAGTTGCCCATGACCACTGGTTAAACATTAAATGATTAGAGATTGGAAAACAAACATCCTCAGTTTCTCCCCTTTTTCCAAAAGTATACCTGATCTGTCAATATTTAACGATTTCTGCCTCTTCTTTTGTCCTGGAGGCACTGCGCTTATCTTTCCCTGTTGCACATTGACCATGATGGCACATAAGAGCACAGCCCATTTTTAGACAACTCATTCAACCAGTTTTCTGTATCTTTATTGAGAGATCAGCCTTTTTCGTATCAGTCCTACTGACGCAGTACAGCACCTCTATTTAACTCACTCCTGTCAATTCACTGCACAGGAAAGCCACTTTATTTTAACTTAGATTTTAAATAGCTGATGCAATTAAAAATTTTAAGCTGCACCTTTGTAGATGTTTTCCTCTGCAAGCTCAGGTAGCATCAAAGTAGACACACCACCAGAGTTTTCTTTCCACAGGTAAGAGCTATGACATGAAAAACAAATCTATTCTTCCCACATTTGTCCCATTGCCTGTCATGAAGGGCTAGGTTGATTCTTTGCATTCTTCATCCAAATACAGATGCAAACATTGACAACAAAAGTAATTGGATTCAGACACTAATAAAGGCATTTGGCATTTAAAATAAAGAATGGGAAGTTTAAAACACCACTACAGCCCAATCATCAGTTGAGGTACTAGAGATCATTTTAAGAGGCTTTTTGGAGAAACATACCTCAGGCAAATAGCTGTAACCAGCAGGGCTTCTTTGGTTGGTTGGTTGGGTTTTATGTTGGTTGGTTGTTTCTTTAAAATGCTTTTACACTTTTAGTCCAAATGTCTTAAGGTGAGAAAACCTCTGCCTTTCAAAAACAAAAATATTGAGGGCAATAAATTAAAAATCTGATTTGGAGAAGCTTAAGGCCAATGTCACAGAAAACCTCTCTTCCAGGTTCAATAAGCCCCGTGTCTTCCTCTACCACTGCAAGACTCAGGCATATCAGTATGTTTAAAACAGAAGAATTGTGTAAAACAGACTTCCAGCATTTTTTTAAAATGAGACCAAATCCATTCTTGAAAACTGACAGCTCGTCAGATTCTGCATTTTACGTCAGAAGAATTTGCCCATTTGCATCAAGTCTGTTAATTTTTACTTCCTACAGTACCTTTGACACCTGATACACTGACTTATTAACATACTAGTCTTCGTTAAGCATTAAGTGCTATGACGTCCATTTCATTACTGATCAAATTCCCTATTTACTACTAATTACAACCTAGTGAATACAAGACTTATGTTTGTATCAAGTTCCTCACACCTCCAGAAGTTTGTAAACTTCTAGCAAACAGACTTAGAAATAATTCACATGCCCATTTCAACATGCACTGACAGCCAATGCCTTCCCCTTCCCATTGGCAACACCCCTCTACATGTCTATGAAATTGTTACACACAGAGCATGACTGTGTGAGCCTTATTACTTCCTCCTAAATTTAAAAAAGCAACAGGAAAAACCAACAGCTGATTGGAGCACAAATGTAACTTAAGATTTTAATTAGAATTTTGTAGCAGCAAGGTCTTTCACATGGATGGTATATTCACACAAATACCCCAGAAGAGCAGATAATTTTTAAAAGCAAGACACCTAAAACCCCTGTTGTTCAAACTAGCAGCACAGCAAAAGTTTATGAGGTAACAGGGAACAGCAATCTCTTTTATAGCAGAAGAAACACGTTTTTGCACAAAACTTCACTAACTACTATCATTAGCTTTGTTTGTTGTTCACAGAGATGCCAGCAGATGCTCCCCATATCCAGATACTAAAGACAGAACACTTGACAACTGAGCAAGGTCAGACAGAAGCATCACATTTGCCCCCTAACACAAGACAGCAGGTAGGCACACACAATGCTGCTTCACTGGCAGCTAGGTATTATGAGAGATTGAAATAAATGAATATGACATTTTATTCTTCTCTTTTTGTTGGTCATTTGATAAGGTGCTGTAAGTATCGCACAATATCTGCACACAGTTTGTCCAAGCCAGGATCACAGTTAATTTAATTAGACTCACAGTGTGGAAAAATAAATAAATAAAATCCATCAAATCAGCCATCTGGACCCTTGAAATGATTACAACTTGAGACCAATTTAATATGTGAACCAAAGTCTGACTTTTGTCTCCTGTTGTCTCTTTATTAGGAAACGAAGCAAGCAAACGCCAACTGCCTGCAGTGATACTTACTGGTAGGGCACTGCATTTGTTACTGGGCTTTTTGTTTTACTGTCAAAGACAACATAGACAAAAACCCCATGGGTTTGCACTTTTTGTAACTTCTGTGTTGCCAGGTTGAGGAAAGAGGCCAAACCACCCACAGAATTTGAAGCTGCAGCCAAATCCCCTTTCTCTGCGAAGCAGGGTCCCATAGCACCTCATGTGCTACGTTGGCCAAAGTGAATCCACACTGGCACCTCAAGCAAAAAGCAGAGGTGCAGTCAATTCCATTTTAAAGCTCCACTGGGCTCTTGGCTCCAAAGACAACAAAGCTGTGGGAAGTTTAGATTAATTTCTGATAAAACAGTAATTTTGTTTCTACCACCCATACATTCAAACACACTTCAGAGCTTGAGAATTATTTCAGTTAACAACAACAACAAAAAAATCTATGGAAATATTCAAGAAAAGAAATAAAGCCTCTCATGTCAATAACTAATGTATGCTTCCTTACTGCCTTCTCTACTACAGAATATAATAAATCAGATGGACAACTAAGGAAATGTAGAGCAGTGGAGAATTTCAAACTATTGCAATGAAAGCAACTCAGCTACCACCCAAATTGACTCCAAATTACAGTTAATACTAAAACTGATAACAAGTTTCCTCAATGGGAGGCAACAAAAAGCAAGTGCAAGTATTCTACTCTAAGTCATCCTGTTTGTACAAAAGTATAAATGCAAACATGTACTTCCATTCCAATCACCCGCTTTTTGCTACTTTCATATTACAGAAAAACAAGATTTAACCTCACATAAGGTAAAGCAGCATGCATTACTTAAGAAGAAGTTTCAACTCTAGTACCTCTTCCACTTCCTACTACAGACAGAAATTTTGTTTACTCAGATGAAGTCAAGAGACGTAAGGATTGGAAAATCAAAGCTTTCCCTTTAGGTTGAGGCTTTGTTTAGCTGACAGAAATCCTCCATGACTGCTATCATGAAGAATGAGAACTGATAAAACACTGATCAACATTTTACCCTCCTCCTCAGCCAGCTGAGAATCCTCGACCCATTCCCTGCAAAGAGAAATCAGTCAGCACTGAGAGCGTCAGCAGTGCCTTTCCATCAGTTTTATTTGCAGTCGGTATCATCTGGAAAGGAACATTTTAAAATATAAGCAATTTTATTTAAAATTGTGAAACATATCACTGAGATAACATGTACTGCAGCACCTATCTCCTACTTCTTGGAGTGCATCACACTACCTTCTCCATCTCACCAAGAACTAAAAGTGAAGGATTACTCACTGCAACACAGCCAGACAAAAGTTATAACGTTTTTTGAAGTCGCTTGATCACTACGACTTATAATGCCCTGATCCGTAAGAAGACCACGCTTTCCAGGGAGCTCTTTGGAAATATCCCATTTACACTGCCACAACCATAAGTGGTACCTGCAGTGCAGCAGAATCCAGGTCAGCTTCCAGTGACACACAAGGGGCAGAGAGAAGGAGGAATGTGCGAAGGTGCATTGGCTAAGGTCAGTCACAGAAGCATCCTGCCCTTGAAGGATTGCCTGCACACACAGGAAAAAATCCAGCACAATAAGGACATAGCACAGTAGAAACCTAGTAAGAAGAAATTATCACTTATCTGAGCCAGGTAATATCTGAAAAAGGAAGGGATTCTTCAGGAGAAGGGTCTTCCTCGGCACTCTGCTTCTGGTTTAACTTCAAAGTGGCTTCCCATCCCTCATAGCTGGCACGTAAGTTTAGAAAGAGTTTACAGAAGCAATGAATTTTAAATGAAGAAACTCAGGCTCCAGTAATTTTATTCTCAAGTCCGAGTGCTGAAGAGGCATGTTTTGCCAGCAATCTCACTTTGAACAGTGGGATTAGGGAAAGGAGAACATGCACAAGGAATTTTGCATGGTGTCCCCCAGAGAACAAGCATAGGCAAGCATTAAGGTTGCCTATATTAGCACTTTAATTTTTAAAAACCTGTTATATGCAAATATTTTATAGGCTTAAG
>NW_010119032.1:86910-98839 GCF_000699245.1 Pterocles gutturalis
CTGCCAAGATGTCCCCAAGCACAAAAAGGCCTGGACAGCACACAGTGAAGGATGTTACTCTCCAGCTGATGTACAGACATTTTGGTACACAACTCCCACTAACGCATTAATGAAAAGAGAACCACGTAAATCCCTTGCAAAGCCAAAGGGCTTTCACTGGCACGACAGATTTCAGACAAGATATCTTAATGACATTTCCAAGGCAACGGAGATGAAGGTTGAAGACATTCCCTTTCCACCCTCCCTCTCCCAAGAAATTACTTGGGGATCAGCAAAGCATTGGATTTTAAGCTGTGCAGATATACCTGATCAGTACATTCTCCTCAAACGTGTTCATTTACGTGAGACTAACTGTTCTCCACGTGGGAAAGGTGAGGTAAAAGCCTGAAATTTTAGGTCGTCGCTTAATTGTCACATAATTTCTTCCCCTTTCTGCCTTTCTCATTTTGCCTCTCTCCCCTCACCCACTAGTTAAAGGGTCTCAGTTCATATCGTGTTGTGCGCTCCAGCAGCAACACTGGTTTGTAGGGTGGTAATGAACTGGAAAGAAGATCTGATTAGCTAAACATTTTTTGGCTGGAGTTGTGGGGAAGGAGAGGGTGTTGCAATAATTTTCTAGGCACATCTCCCCAGTTCCATTCCCTATGCTGGATGAACACTTCTTCCAACACAATGTGCCACTGGGGAAAACCTTACTAAGCACCAGTATCTTGCGACAAGAACACCTCAGCCTTCAACACATCTATGATCAAAAGAGTCTTGCCAAGAAAACACTATTAAACTCCATGTTACCGATGCGTACTGAGGTGAAGATCAAAAGCCACGGACAGGAGCCGAACCTCAAGTGCTTCCATCTGAATTACTGCTGATCTCTACTTCCATTTTTTTACCATACACACTTAGAAAACCCCTAGTATCAACAACTGAAAATAATGGCACACAAGATTTTTATTTTCAAGATTGTAAAGACTTCTGAAACACTTTCAGCTGAAGATGTTTGCACCATCTCCTCCTCACAGATTCAGTGCTGTTTCAGCCTGTAGTCACCTCTCAGTTATGCACTGCGTGGCACAGCTCACAGGTCCAGCTGGCACCAAACTCACCTTGCCATCAAGGCCACCAGGACCTTGGTCACTTGGTATAACGAATGCACCTAGAACACAAATGTTCACGAAAGAGCTTGAAGAGAAAGCAGTTTCCGACGCAAGGTCTCCAGCTCTTTTTCAATCGCATCCACTGCTCCCTTTGTATTCCAGCGACACCCTGTGGCAGGTACCTAGACTGCAGTCCTTCCAAGTCTCAACAATCGTACTAACAAAGAACAGCAAATCAGGAAACAGAGAAAGGACATTGTGGCACCGAGTCGAAGGATTGCTGCTGCACCTCATTACTCCCGAGGCACGAAACGCACAGGTTTCTCTGGCACAGCAGAGCAGTGGAGTTACTCACTAGCAGGCTGTGATGCTGTCACCTCGCTCCCCAGCAGCAGCTCCGCAGGGAGATCCAAAGGCATTACTCCACCCACTCTGAACACTGTTGCCTTGGGCACAATACATTGTTGCCAGGCTGATATAACATGGTGGAAAGAATCTAGTTTTATTCACTGATCTTCTCAAGTAATTTACTACAACACCAAACTGCACTCCACACTCTGATATTTCCTTTCTGTGCAAGTTACACAAGTGGCTTCTAAGGGATATATCCCCACTGTTACCAACTAGAGGACCGCAGCCTACGATAATGAAGTCCCAATTTTCACTGCATTAGAACAGACTCACGGACCATTTCAAGAGTGTAATTTCTACATGTATCAGCTACTGAAAGAAAAAAAAAAAAGCCACAAGTGAATTCAAACAGCAGCCTAGTATTTTGACTATTTGCTCTTAGCCTCATTAAAAATATACCGATCGTAACAGCATGCACACTTTTGCCCTTCAACTCTATCAAGTGAAAAAACATTGGATACAGCATCTCAAACCAGCTCAAAGTGGATCTCTAATAGAAGAGTCAATCAGGCAGGAGATACCACGCTGCATGATGTTTTACATTTAGTGAACACATCAAGGCCAACCAGGGCATATCATGTGCCTTCCCTGAAATTATGTGCCAGAATTATAGTCAGTAAACATTTTGGAACATGAGACACATAGACATGTGCAACACAGGTAAAAGAACCCAGGGAACTAAACCATTCACAAACACACAAGATGAAAACCTCAAACAAAAAAAACCTCCACAAGCATCCAAGACATCAGCCCACATCACCACAGTGCAATCTTCAGAACTTCTCAAGTGTCTTAAGATTGCTGGAAGTTAGAGTTTCCACCACAGTAACAAAAAAATCTCCCCAGGCACTAAAAGCCTGATTAGAGTATGCCAAGGATGACCACAGCTTTATGGAGGCTGAGTAGCATCTCAGCACCGTTATCTCTCATGCCAAAGGCTTTCTGGAGCCCCTTAGCTCAGCATGTATGGCCAAGCAATAGCCAAGAGGAAAGTGGGTAAAAGAAAGGCAGTAGTGGGGAGCTACAGTGAATGAAGTAGTGGGAATCCTCATCTCCAATCCCTTTTCCTGAGCTACAAATGCCTTCTGCCTTATGGTTATTTAATACAGAGTGCATAAAAAGGCGAGCAAGCACAAAACCCCTAAGAAAGTCCCCATCTTCTGAACAACCAAGTCCTCTGTGGATCTAGGTTAAAGGTGTGAGGGTGGAGTGGTTGTCAAGTCTAACAACCTCACTGTGCAACTCTCCTCACTGTCTCCAGAACACTTTCATTACGGTTAAACTTCAAACATAGAACCACAGAATCGTTCAGGTTGGAAGGGACCTTAAAGATCATCCAGTTCCAACCCCCCTGCCATGGGCAGGGACACCTCCCACTAGCCCAGGTTGCTCAAAGCCTCATCCAGCCTGGCCTTGAACACCTCCAGGGATGGGGCATCCACAGCTGCTCTGGGAAACCTGTTCCAGTGTCTCACCGCTGTCACAGTAAAAAAATTCTTCCTTTATATCTAATCTAAATCTACCCTTTCTCAGCTTAAAACTGTTACCCCTCGTCCTATTACTGGACTCTCTGATAAGAGTCCCTCCCCATCTTTCCTGTAGCCCCCTTTAAGTACTGGAAGGCTGTGGGAAGATCTCCCTGGAGCCTCCTCCAGGCTAAACAAGCCCAACTGTCTCAGCATGTCCTTATATGGGAGGTGCCCCAGCCCTCTGACCAACTTCATGGCCCTCCTCTGGACTCTCCAACAGGTCCATGTCCTTCCTGTGCTAAGGACTCCAGAGCTGGATGTCCCTCCAGGTGGGGTCTCACAAGAGTGGAGTAGAGGGCAAAAATCATGCTTCTTTTGATGCAGCCCAGGATACAATTGACTTTCTGGGCTGCAAGCAAACATTGCTGGCTCATGTTGAGCTTCTCATCAACCAACATCCCAAAGTCCTTCTCTTCAGGGCTGCTCTCAACATAAGCCTTAGCACTCTACCTTGTATTTACAGTGCAGAAGAAGGGGAAAAAAATATCTGAAAGAAATGTCCTGCCACCACACACAAGTACAGGTCAGTACTGGAGTATGAATGAGGTTTAAACCACATAATGTGCTTGGACAACGCTTCCAGTCAGTCAGCCACATGCTCACTGGGGAGTGTACAGCTCACTGACCCTTGCTGGGGAGGCACCTGGAAGAAAGTGTGTCAAGCTACAGGGCCCTGTGTATGTATATATATGTGTATATATATATATAAATAGGGACTTCAGGCCAAAACACTTTGAAGTTGGGTGTTTTTTGAGGATGGAGGTAAGAGTTGTGAGGATGTGGGGAATATCTCAGAAGCATTTTAGACTTCTTGCTTTCTATTGACAGTTTCACAGATTCCTAACAGTAGACCCATCCCAGAGGTAATGGCAAAGTGACCTTTGGCAAGTCTATCTCATTTTCTTCTTATGATTTATTTTAGATTTTCAACACCACAAGATAGGGAAGCAAGACTTCTTCATAACTGAAGTGACCACTGATGATGGCTACAAAGAAATCTGTTATAAGCAGAGAGATTCCTCATTAAAATGCTGTTTCAAATACGTAATTACCATTCATCCTTTCCTCCAACACGGCAGACATTTCTCATTCAGAAGAGTCAGCTATTTTGTTTCAGCACCCATGGCCTGCACATGTTTATTTGAACACATCTACACTGCTTATTGCCACAGTAACTAAAGAAACTAAAATTTCCTGTCCACGTAGAGTTCCCATCAGGAACTCAGTCACCACTCCAAGATCCCATCCCTTTCCTGGCTGACAAATGCTGCAGTTCCTGAGTGACAGACACACCCCAGGCACAATCTTCTATGTCCAAGCATCCAACATCTAGCATAGCAGTTCCTATCTAGTAAACATAAATACTTCATGTATTTAATGGCTGGAAGAACACAGCAAAAGTGAAAGGAGCAGTAGGGATCACAGTGGCCAGCTAAAGAGAGAAACAAACGGCACCAGGAAGGGGTTTTCATCAGGTCCCACTCTCTTTCTCCAACCCCATCCAGCCTACAGATGGGAGACTTACTTTTCAGACTTCAGTCCACTGAATAACACTGTTGCAGTATCCCTAGAGAAGCAGCCTTGGAGAGTAATCACGCCAAATATCTACATACACACATTTTCCTAGTCACATTTCTAACAGGAACATTTATTTTCATGCAATTTTAATGGAGAAAAAACATCAGGTTCAATAGATGGAGATGCATCAGAGAAAGATACCCACATACACACCAAATGAGGCAGGAAGAGAAATTTCACTGGCCCTTCAGTCACAGACTCAACCAAGTCTTATGTGCAAGTCTTTAACCCATACAAAAAAATATAGCCAGGTGTAGAAGCCTGGAGTTCTTAGTGGACTCAGAAAAAAAAACACAAAAAACCCCAGCAAACCACAGATGTGCTGTAAGTGTTTCCGCAACATACATTTATCCTTGTCCTAGAAAGATTCATTGGTGTCACTCAAGTAGAGCATGCTAGATCCTATACCTTATCAGTCAGATGCATTTGATTTCCATTCTCCTCTCAGCACAAAGAGATTACAACTTCTATAATAATTTGTAATTACGTTACGTATTTTGGATGTTATAAATAGTTTCATTTGCATTGTACTTTAACCAGTTAACAGTAATTTCAACAGGGCCAACACACAGGTACTCCTCATCAAAGCGTGTGGCAAGTCTGTAAGCCAGGACACGGTTAACTCCTTACCACATGGTTACTTCTCCTCAGGGTATCTTCTAATGTTATCCAAAGGGCAACTGCACCCCAAGAGCTGTACAAGCCAGCTGGAGAGCTGTCACAGAAGCTCCGTGAAGGTAAAGGAAGGAGAATCTGCAGGTGACTTGCGATGACCAGCAAAGCTTACTCAAGCAGCAAGACAGTGGGGAGGAGCTATACACACCTGTGTAGCACTCATTTGTATACTTGTATATATTACTATTATTCTCACCATTATTATCATTATTATTTTCAATACTATTGTAGTTTAGTTGTTAAATTGTTCTCATCTCAACCCAGGAGTCTCTTTTCCCTTTACCCCTTTAATCCTCTCCCTCATTCCCAGGAGGGGGCAGGGTGAGCAAGTGGTTGTTGTGGTGGTTTGCTGCTAGCCCCATAACAGCAACAAACAAAACTGAATACAGCTTTAAAGTAGCCATTGCTATACAAGCCACAGGACACTAAAACACCTTGGTTTTCAGATGTTCCAGAAGCATGACTTGTCTTAATAAAGCATGAAGACCATTCGCTAAGACACTCCGTTTTCAAAAACCAGGTTTAGAATTTGACAAGTCTGTTAAAAGACAGAAGTAGCATAGTAACATTAACAGGACTGATCACTGGATTTGGAAGTGACAAGAAACACACTTCAAAATTAACAGCTGATGGAGCTTGACTGGCAGAAGCAGAAAGTCACTGCCTTTCTGGCAGCTTTTGTCCACTATTCAGGACATCTCAAACGCTCACAAGACCACCAGCATGACCAGAAGAACAATGAAATAAGATTGGAGAACAAACTAATTGCAAAATCCTATGGGGACAGAAGGAGGAACAGCAATGTAAGTAAGCTTCTGCTGCTCACACAGTGTCTCTGCAGTGAGACAGTAACCTCTATTTCTTTTGCTTCTTCATGCTGAAGACCTTTTTCCAGTACAGAATTCTAGCCATAAGGAAGAACAAGTTTATTTACCAAAAAGGCCTCCATAGGACAAATATATCTTATAAAAGAGACAGAGAGAGACTTTTTACCAGGGCCTGTAGTGACAGGACAAGGGAGAATAGCTTTAAACTGAAAGAGAGTAGGTTTAGACCGGACATAAGGAATAATTTATTTTTTTAATTATGAGGGTGGTGAGACACTAGAACAGGTTGCCCACAGAAGTTGTGGATGCCCCATCATGGGAAGTGTTCAAGCTCAAACTGGACAGGGCCTTCAGCATCTAGTGAAAGAGGTCTCTGCCCATGGCAGGGGTGATGGACTAGATGAACTTTAAAGGTCTCTTCCAACCTAAACCATTCTATGATTCCATTCTAGACTTCATTACTTTCATGCTTCTATCTTAGATACATGCCTGGAAGAAGGGTTTCTGCTTGGAAATCTTTTAGTCACCATCATACAGACAAGTCCATTTCTCTAAGGTACCCTTTTGTATCTTGGGTTTCCAAAACAGATGACCAACCTGACATTAAGCACTGTCAGAAACCACTGATCTAGCCTGGAATCTATTTGTGACACAGTTACTACTGAGTAACTGAGAAGTAACAAGACTTTTCTTCTAATACAAACTTTGGAACCTTTTGCTTTTCATTTAACCCACTGGCAATCAGTTAAATCAGTTAAATCAGTTTTGCTGCAAGAAGATATAGTCATAAATTGGCATCGGTTATGTCAACTTTCTTCAAAAAGACCCAGAAGATTTACTTCATCTTATGAAATCTAGATTTTCATTTCACCCACTGGCAATCAGTTAAATCAGTTTTGCTGCAAGAAGATATAGTCATAAATTGGCATCGGTTATGTCAACTTTCTTCAAAAAGACCCAGAAGATTTACTTCATCTTATGAAATCTAGAGCATGCAGCTTACAAGACAGTTGCCCAAAACAGGGCCCCACACTCCAACCTCACCCATGTCCTGCCCACTTTCTCAGAACTGATCAGTCAAGGAAAGAGAGTGTGGGTCTCATGCCATTTTAATATGATTTTTAATTTAGCAGATACACTTCTCAAAGCATTTGTTCATATTGTCAAGCTCCCAACATTTTGTTTGCCTCAGGCCTTGCTGACCTTGGCACACAATAGGAATTATATTTGTAGTTGGATGACTAGTTCTTGAATAGTTTCTCCTGTATTACTAACATGCACCAATAGGTCCTTTATATGTATCTGCCTTTTTTGTTTACCATAACACTTCACTACTACCAGAAAGGCAGATCTCAATCTTTCTTGAGGCTTGAGAGAGATGCTGATGCCCCCTGGAAGAACAGAATGAGCATTCTGCTTTCACAACACAAACCTGAAACCTAAACACCCTTTTCAAAAGATTTTGGAAAGCTTTGTAAAAATGTTTAATTCCTTACCCCACCCATCTTGCTTTAATTACCAAGAAAAACTGCATAGAAAAAAACCCAACAAAATACCACCTTTTCCTTTTCAACCCTGTCCACTGCTTCCTCACTTAACTGTGGTCGTTAACCATTCCTAATTTAACGCTCCCGTTTTCAGGTTGGCCCACTTGTTGGTTTTTACCAAGTGCTCTAACCACACTTCATCGAGTGGATCCCTTCTCCTGACAGCAGTCCTCAGTTCTCAAAGAGGATCCCCTAGTCACAAAGTGTGACCATAATCCCTGGTCAGAAGTGATACTTCCATAGTACCGTAGGGACCTTCTTTAGTCACAGCTACACATAAGATTGCATTTTTATTTTTTTCCCAAACACCTTCATAAAATGGGCTGCTTTGTTCATAAGCTACGCAAGTAATACAATTTTCGATTACTCACAGAAGATCACTTTGATTTTATACACAGCTGGCTATGACTTCACACTATGAACAGACTGTAAGAACCAGGGACATTGAACAGACAGAAGCTTCACTTTCATGCAAATATCCTCAGGAAGCCGCAAAAAGGAAAGAAACATCATATCATGTTTTCATGTTTTGCTCTGTATCACTTACAAAGCGGTCTCTGAAGGAAATGCTTGCAACAAGGGAGAAGATTGCAGACTTCCTCTGTTGCTCCCAGGAATCTAGATTATATAAACTTTCCCCTTTCTGTCCACAACAATACAGCACCAGAGAAGATAGTGCCTGGCATTAAGAAAAAAAAGACACTCGCAGTCCTTGACTCAGCATAGTAGGTGCTACACAACCACTTCAAGACAGTAACACCTACCCCACCAAACGGCTATGTCCCACAGGTTCAAACACTGGAATTAGCAAATGCTTAAACACTGACCTCTCAAACACCGATTATTGTGCATGCTTAGTGACAACAACAGCACTTCAAAGGAGGCAAACATTACCCAGATGGACCCTACACAATCACAGCTGTAACTCTGAGGTGCGATGTTCGCTGTAGAAGTCAAGGAACACCTAGTATGAAAGATATAACGGACACAACACTGGCATTTTCTTCCATGCAAGAGCATACAATGTTAATGACCTCCAGCTTCATTGATCACAAACTCAACTCAATATGGCTAGGAGAGACTAGTGCTTCGGCTCTAAGTGTTTTGTCTTCCAAGAACATGCAGTCTCTCCATGACCACATGCTTCCCCAGTCCACCATTTTAACTATTGGGCTTCTTCTGAAACTTAAAAGCAAAATAAAACCCCTTGGCTTTGCTTAGCCAAGGAGAAACTGAAAAAAATAATGAAGCTCACAAGGGCTATGAGTTCACACCTTCAGGTCTCCAAGTTGATAGGTCCAAGACTCAAGTTTTTAGCATTAATTCCCAAAAGATCTCTAGTATCCTTCTTCATCCTTTCCAGAAACACCATCTTGCATGTGAAGAACACAGAGAAGAGACCAGTCCAAAACAGAACAGCCTCTCGAGCAGGCCTGTGGCAGATCTGGGGTCTCTCAAGACCCAACTCACTCAACAGACCACACATCTTTCTGTAGTGAACACAAGTATCACAGTCCTGTTCAAGAAATATCAAGTATTCGAGGCTGAAAAAGCTGTTCACAAAAGTTAACATGATTAAGCATGCAATACTCTTGAGCAGTCACCAGATGTCACCACATCTCAAGAGACTCAGAAGGAACTCTAAGCAGGCCAAGTGACAGAAATGTAAAAGAAGGTTTCTATCATAAATACACAACTTCAGGTCCAAAGTAAGACCAGCAAAAGAAACACAGTGACCAAGACAACTTCCCATGGAACAACTGACTGTGTGTACGTTTAGTAGCTAAAGGACCTGGACTGGCCATCTAAGGCAGCGCCTTCCAACCTCTGTATCTCAGCCACGTGGCTGCTGCGATCTTTTCTCTCTCACTTTCTACCTCAAGGCCTGTATCCTTGTTCCTCAACCACCAATCCAGGAACACAGCCTCTGGAAGCAATCACCAGCCCCACTTCCCAGGACTGCCACAGCTCTTATACAACCCAGGTTTACTCACCACAGTTAGAGGCTGGGTGGAACTGAAACTCTTCGTCATCACACTCTCACATGTACACGACAACCTCAGTGCCAGATGTTAATGCATCTTCTAAATTTGGTCTCTCAGATGAAAACTTCCTTATTCCTTTTGTGGATTTCGGTTCCAGCATTTACATTCCAAACTACCACTGGTGAGATCCTGGTTTTGCCTTTTGCACAAGGCAGGACTCAGGCAAAGCACATTCTGCCCACAAGTAATGAGCCAGCTGCCAACATGAATGCTGCACCAAGATCAGCAATCTTACAGTCCATTCTAAAATGTCAGTGAAAGTGTCAGGAATAAATCAAATACAGATTTCTACATCATCACCCACTGTAAAGTTTTTTTTAAAAGAAGTGTATAACCAACACACACGCACTCTCTCCTTGGCCAAGAGGGACTGCAGTACCAGCCCCAAAAATATCCACGATTGCTTCTCTCCAGCTTAGTGGCCTCCCTGTCTTTCTGCCCCTTCTGCTGGACAGTGGTCAGTGCCGTGCACATCTAGACCCCTATGTAGCAGTACCCAATAAAATGACAAATATATGGCCCGTTGGGCTATCATAGTGTGCACAAGTTCTAGTCATGTTCCAGGGTCCTCACGCAGTAAACACACGCACAAAAAAAAAGTAAAGAGTTCCTGTCCACGAAGTAACGTGATGTCACGTCACCCCTGGTGATGCTTGCAAGGCAAAGTGGCTGCCATATCTTCCCAGCAGCCATGCATGAATCAGTGACACTCAGACCAGCAGTGCCTAAACCCTCAGCTGTACAAGACCACATCACTTCTTCCAGCAGCAGGGAGGGACAAACATCCCAGCTCCTTCCCCTCTGTCATAGCAAGCCTACAAGGCACGAGCAAGCGTTACAGCCAATGCATGCATGCACAGTAGGCCTCACATTTCAAAAAAAAAAACCATTGGCTCACTGAGTGTTCACTATGCAGCACATTCAGACAGGTTTGCTGTCCCACAGCGTTCCAGGAGGAGCCCAGGCACAAGCTGCTTCTACCAAACCAATTTCTGTTGGCTGCTCCAGACATCTTCCTTCCCAAGGGGCTTTCAGATACTAAGAACACTGTACAGTTTCCAGAAAAGGAGTTAGCTAGAAGCCACACCGCAAAACACACAGGTTTTGGTAAACTGTAGGCTTGACAACTCTGATTTAAGTCTTCACTTCCCTTTGAACAGAATAGGAGGAACAAAGAATGGGTGGCAGGGGAAGAAAGAGAGAAAGAGCAAGAGAGTGAGAGAGAGAGCATGCGCAAGACACAGTGGGAATTTTAAAAGTTCACTGACATAAAGGGATGTTGTCAACATACGGCTCAAGGACCCACGCAAGTCTCAGTCCACCCCCTGCCACCCTAAAAAACAAGAACTAAATCTGCTCTAGGTTGGAAAACCCCACAAAATCATTTGATTTCAAGAAACTGCACAGATGCTTAAAGCACCTGGAGCAAAACTGGAAACTGCAGTCCACTATATATTAGAATGTAACACAGCATCACTCAACAATCAGTGGTACAGAGCAAACTGGCATGCTTGGGGCTGTACTGTCTCCATAGAAGACAGTTCCACTGCAGAGAACATCACTAGCACACCTCTAAACCAGCTCACCCACTGTTTAGAAGGCGGGGAATAATTATGAAAGAATAAAAGAAAGTAAGGTTTAAAACAAGGGGGGGTAGTGAAAATTATGGATGGAAAGATGAGCTTCAGTGGGAACCTCAGGATGCACAAAGCTCACACTACATTAAATAAAAAAAGCCTTTAAAAACAGAGGAAGAACAATCGCTTACCTTTCAAAAGGGGCTGGAAAGTGGGAATTTCCTGCAGTTTTATGACATCTGGATCATTGCTGACATTCCGGGAGGACTGTGTTCCTGGGGCTACCACCACAATGTCATCCATTTTTGCTCTCTGCTTGGCTGGTGATGGAGATGCTGGAACGATACGGGAGAGAAAGGGAAGAATTAAATTAATGAGCAGATTCCACCAGAATTCAACCCCCAGTGAATGTTACTACCTTTAACATCGTACGGGTACATTTTCTGTAGCATAAACACATTACCGAGATCACAGAAGGGCTACTCGCTCCCTTCTCACCCTCCCTCCGAGACTGCATCACGCTCAGCAAAACTTTTTCAAAACCAGGTAACAGCTGATTTTGAAACACCTGCATCACTGACACCCTCCTCCCTCCTCTCCCCCCACCTCTGCTCGCTCCCCCTCTCCCTCCCACGCCCCGGAGCGG
>NW_010119033.1:0-278 GCF_000699245.1 Pterocles gutturalis
AAGGGCGGGAGGCGCGAGGCGGCGCTCATGCGCAGGCGCCGGGGAGAGCAGCTGGGAAGGGGCCCGCCCCGGGACGCACGCGCAACCTCCCTCCCTCCCTGCTGCCTGCCAGGGAAGCGGAAACGCCGCGGTCACCGTGCTGCCGTTATGAACGCTAGCGCATGCGCCCGCTCCTCGTTTAAATAATGCGGGAGGGAGAGAGGAGGACCCGGAGGGCTGGTGGGCTCCTCTGGCTGCTATTGGCCGCTAGTGGGGAGAGAGGCGGGGGGGCGGTGGGG
>NW_010119033.1:305-7976 GCF_000699245.1 Pterocles gutturalis
AGGGCTGAGGGGTCTGTGAGGGAGGGGGGCGTGAGGTGAGGTGTGAGGAGCGTCAGGGAGGCAGCGCGGAGGTGCCTTGGGCGGCTGGGTTGCTTACAGGGAAAGGGCGCAGCACCAGGGAGATGCGTGCTGTGTGGAGGGCAGCGCTGTCCCCCTGAGGCGGAGCAGCTCTGGTCAGGGGTACAGAGGCATTACCCCTGGACCCCTGTTTAGACCGAGGCAGCATGCAGGCTTGGTAAGAAGGCTGCTCTGCACCCATGCTAGCAAGGGGTTTCTGGTTTTTACAGTATTCTACGTGCAGCAGCGTATGTCTGATCATTTCGTAAAGTCTGTGCTCAGTGGGTTTGCATCTTCATTGAACGGTGTTAGCTCTGTGTCTGGGCAGCTGCACCCACATAGCGCGTGCGCGCACACTGCTCAAGCTCTGTAAAGTCACACAGGGCCCCGAAGTGCTGACATACCTCAACTGTGGAACATTCTGTAATTAATAGCATGCCCACTGGTAGTTGAAGAAAACAAATTTGGCATGATTCTATTATGTAGGTACCACTAGAGTTCAGTTCTGGACCTACACAAAGCTTGCTGTTCTTGATTTAATGCCTAGTGAGGACATGCCTCTCACCTTTACAGCTGTCTTCATGAAATTGTAATACTTGTCATGTGTTTTATGAAAAGTATTTGCCATTTATTTGGAGAGCCTTCATTGTGAACATGTGGTAGGAGTTCACACTTAGAAGTAATGGGGCTGGTTTGATAAGTAATGTGAACTCTAATGAGTGGAAAGGGAAGGAAGATAAAATACATCTCTAAAATAATAATATTAATGCAAAGTGGCTGTGAACTTTGCACAGTCCGTTCTCATTCCACCTTTACAATAAAGCCCCAGGAACATGAAATAACTTATATTTTGGACCTAGTTACCTGGTGGTACCAGAAAGCAGCACCAACATCTTTATGCTTGTAGCTTTTATTGTATGAACAACAGCTGGAGAAAAAGGAAGAGAGTTGTGTTGTGAGATGTGACCTTTAGGACCGTGCCGGGACCCTGGAAAATGATACTATTTCCTTGCTGTAAAAATCACAGCAAATTGACAAGCATTGAAGCAATTTAATCTTAATATAAAATTCATCTTTGCCCTAAGCACTTCTTTTAATATTTGGGGCTTAGTACAGATTGATTAAAGGCAAAACAGTCAAGGATTTCTGAAATGTCAGGACCTTTCTGGTGTTCACCCAGCTGCACTTGTATCATTTTATTACCTGGCTAAGATGCAGAGGAGGTGTTCCTGTGCTCAGGATGCTCTATGTTCCTCTCCCCTGCATGCTTCCCACCCTCCCAGACAGTTCAGCCACACTCTATGACAACTGCAGCTTTATTTCAGCTTGCCCAGCACCAGGGAGGGCTGTTGCCTTTGCCATCAACTCTCAGCCCTCCTCAACTCTGGTGTGCAGAGTCAGGGGAAGATGTTGGTACTTACTCCCTGTCAGGAGGATATTGCCTCCCAAACCTCTATGCTCCCTTCAGCCCCCAGGCACTTCTCATCTCATCCCTCTTCTTTGGGACCTCAAGCAACCCTGCCTGGGGGTTTTCCTTCCTGTGTTCCCTCCTTCCTTGCAGCTACCTAAGCTACAGGCTCTGCCTGCTGTGTGGACAGCAATTAGAACTGGCAGCTCTCTGCTGTATTCACCTCCATGCAGTGCTGCCTTCCAGATGATGCTCTTCTTTTGCTCCTGCCACAGCTCTGCTCTCTGGAGGGCTCTAGCTCCCGCAGCCTCCAGTCCTGACTACTAAATTTACTGTCTTGGCTTTACACATGTCCACACCATGCAGCAATGCCCTCTGCCTGGGGAAAACAGCTGTCGGGGAGCTGTCTCCTCTTGTGCAGGTGGTTCCCAGAATTCAGTGGAGGACTGTGAAGATGATGAAGGGACTGGAGCATCTGTGATGTGAGGAGAGGCTAAGAGAGCTGGGCCTGTTCAGCCTGCAGCAGAGAAGCCTCAGAGAAGAGCTTCCCACTGTGTATAAAATACCTGATGGGAAAGAATGAAGAGGAGAAGCCCAGGCTCTTCTCAGTGGTGCCTGCCAATAGGACAAGAGACAATGGGCATAAATTAAAAAAAAAAAATAGAAACTCAATCTGAAACAACAATTTATTTATGTATTTATTTTATTTCTTTATTACTGTGAAGGTGGTCAAACACTAGAACAGGTTGCCTAGGCAGGTTATGGAGTGCCCATCTATGTCGAGATACTCAACACCCAACTGGACACAATCCTGGACAAGCTGCTCTAGCTGACCCTGCTTGAGCAGAGGGAGTGGACTTGATGACTTCCAGAGGTCCCTTCCAACCACAATCATTTTATGATTCTGTAGTTTGCTATGTATGGCTGAGCCTCTCATAGTCCCGTTTCATTCTAAACCTTACAGATTTTGGTCACACTGCCAAGAATGCCTGATTTTAGTAGGGATTTGGCTTTTCATTTTTTTGCCGTGAAACCTGAGTGTTGGCAGAAAGGGTGGTGTTTCAGGGTCTGCCTGAAGGATGGGATTTGGCAGGAGTGAATCTATGGAACACTGACCAGAGCTATGAAACAAGGAACCCAGGTGGAGTGCAGAGGGAGAAGAACTGGCTGGGTGAAGTAAAATACCCATTAGCCATCACCCTAAACCCCCAACATACAGGTCACCTCATGTCATGTTCTGCAATGAACATACAGTGAATTTAGAGGAAAACAGGCTTTTTCATCTTCCTAATTTTCGCTGTCAATGAAAGGTGTCTGCCCTGTGAGGCTGGTGGTTTTAGAAAGGACGGGATGCAATGTTCAGAGGTTTCAGCATTTTGTCGACATAATGATAGTGCTGCACTCCACTTGGCCAATGATCTCTCCTCACTGGAGCCATCAGATCGTCCCAGAGTATTATTGTCTGTGGTGTTCATTAATGTGCAATTTGCTGCCTCCTCCTCCTCATTAATAACCATGTCAATTAAGAATGGTCTTAACAATCTTGTCTGTGGGGAATTTTTCCTTTAATGAGCATGATTCAGGCGTCTTACTCAGACATAAATATGGTATCCTCTAGGTTTTCCCACATCACTCCAATGCCCTCCCCCCACCCCTGTTACTACTGCTTCATAGTTTTGTTGCACTTTAAATGCTTACTTGTCAGATTCACACGGGCACTCTAAAACCGAAACAGCCTCATGGCTTCTTTCTCAGCTTCTCTGAAGTCATTGTTTCATATGTGTTCAGCCTCTTTCTCTCTGTATAATGATGACCCAGAGCATTCAAAGCACTAGATGTATGTAAATACAAAGGGATAACCCTAAGCTAAATTTCTCTCTTAAAAAAAAAAATAAATCAGATATCTTACAGTTAAAAACTCATTCTGGTTCATTGGCATTGTGTTTCCGGATTTGTCATATTCATTTGTGGTAGATTCTGACGTGGCTGTTAATTTTGCCCTGGAAACACAACCAATAATAGTGCTTAAAAGAACTATTGATGTTCTCACCTTCTAGGTGGGGATTTCTCACCCATTCAAAGGGTGGCCGCACAAATTGTTGATTCAGCACGTAGCACAGCTGCGATCTAAAGAGGATCTGTTGCTGATGGAGGAAGTTCCATCTTGTCCATCAGTGGACATTGTGAGTAAACTGTGAAACTCCTTAGCCCAGGCTGCTGTGGATGCCAGAAGATGGGTTCAAGTGAAGGCTTGACAAGTACACAGAATGAAAGTCCACTATCTAGTGCAAAGAGGAAACACCTCTGGCTCCCGAAAGTCCCTGGAAGACAAATTGTTCAAAGCTGATATCTGGAGGAAATACTTAACCCTCTCTCTTTATACTCCTGCTAAGCATCAGCTTTTGGCTACAGCAGGAGAAGGGATTTGAGGCAAAGATGACATTTGCTCTCTTGCTGCATGGGCCCTTTTGTGATCTTGCGCCTCATCAGGTTTCCATCCCCTCCTGACCTCCATCCCCTCAACTTACAGGAGGTTTCCACCACATCAGCTGAGCTGAATACTGAATGGTGAATGACTGACTGAGGCAATGAGAATGTCAGCTGTGGGAAGAGGTGGTGGAAACCTCTTCCATAAGAATATAAAAGGATTATGGTTCATAAGAACAGTTACTATTAAACAAGCCTAGGGCTAAAGGAGAGTCCCTCTTTTAGGACGAAAATAAATCAGAGGTTCTCTTGCTCTCTTAGCTTCATCTGATCCACAGCAAGATGACAGGAGCAGTCAGAGGGGTTGAAGGTACCTGCCAGAATGCTTGCCTTTGCTGGCCTCCTGTTATGGAAAATGAAGATTTTTCCAACCAGACTAATCAGCTGCACATTGCAGCTGGCTTCCCCATAATACTATGCAAAGCTAGCATATGGCTCATTACAATATACCCTGACTAAGTGTTCAGACAAAAAATCCACCAAGGCATTTTTGCTTCTCTGATGTGCCATTTGCACTTCTTGCAAACAAAGCAACAAGCAGTTCCTTTGGAGGCACTTTTCAATTTTAGATGAGGGTTGGGGATGCTGAATTTCTAGCTATACTGTGAATGATGTTACAAGCTGATTCCCTGTCCCTTGCTAGATGGACAGTTGTCTGTTGCAAACCTGCTCCAGGTCTGGTTCCAGAGACATCTGAGCTTCCTGACACATCACGTATCTCTGACAGTGGAAGTTGCTCTCAACCTGTCTCCCCTGGTCATGTCCCAAGGTGCACATCTGCGTCCAACACCCTTCTTGGCCAATGGCATCTGTCATCACAGTCCTGATCCTGCTCAGTTTCCCATCACTTAGATATTACCTGCAGTGTCCACCCTGGGGTGAGAGTATGGTTTCACCACAAACACCTTCAGGAGCCTGAGGCTGAGCAAAGGAGTTTATGAACTGCACTTGTGTTTAAACATAGTAAACACTTAGACATAAAAAAAAAAAAAAAGAAAAGAAAAGAAAAGAAAAGAAAAGAAAAGAAAAGAAAAGAAAAACAATGTAGCCTTAGGAGGCAGGATTGACCATTGTGGTCTCCCAGCAGTGACTGAGACAGAGGTAACAATGTTGAACATAAAGGTGAGTGCTTGCATCTCAAAGTAGTTCTCTTGAACAGTTGCACCTGACTGCCATTGGGAGATCCCATGTGTCCTTCATAGGCTTTTTTCTTTCCAAGCAGTCATCATTTGGCTGGAGTAGTGCTCATAATCTTGACCTTTATGCCCTTCATTCTCTGCCTTATCACCAGTGTACAGAAGACTTGTTTGGACTGTGTCTCTCACTCTGGAGGCTGTTGAAGATCCCACAGGAGTACACGGAAGCACTTACAAGTGGTTTGTCTGGCAGAAGAAACAGCACTCTGGATTTGGAGGCAGAGAGGGTGTTTGGCAGGTGGTAGCTTCCTCACAATGCCCTCAAAACACAAAAGGCCCTTAACAAAGACAATTGCATGGATTTCAGCAGCTATTCCTCCCCAGGGGTGCCAGGTAGTGCACCCTGCACAGTAGGTTTTGTCCTCATTCAATTTCTTAATCACTTCTGCTGCAGGTTATCACAGGAGTAACTTGTACTTCAGTAGCAACTCCAAACTGCAAAATATGGCTTTTCGTCCTGTCCTGCCCTTGCAAAAGAAGTGATGTAACTTAGGAAAACCCCTCAGAAATGAAGGCGTAAAGATAGCCAGACGTCAGACAGGTGCTGCTGAGTGTCAGGTAGACGTTTACAGTCAAAACTGGCAGAAGTTAGGAGACCTAAGAGCACTCACTGTGGCAACAACATGGAAAGTCTCATGAGGCCCTACTTGTCTGACCTGGTGGGTTGGCACAGACTGTGCTCTATGGACTGCCAAGCACTGTCTGGCACTAGCTCAGGGCTATCTGAAATATGATCTAGTGAACTGTATAGACATACCTTAGGCTTCTGCACAAAAAGAGAATGTATCCATGGGTGATGGGATTCTGCATTTTTTGCTCTAGATGTGGGAGGTAGGGGATACTTATTTTGTCAATAACCAAGATGCCACGGGGCAGTTTTCTATAGGTAGTAAGTAGTAGGGCATTTCTCCAGCAAACAGATTTGCACCCTGGGGGAGTTCCCAAGACTCAAAGGTCTTTTGGACTTCATTTCTCCAAAGACCTGTATAGTTCTCAAAGTGATCTTGGGATCCTGTAGGAGCATCTACAAAAGATGTCTGCAAGGGAAGACCCTCACTTAGTAATACTAGGAAGGGACAGTGCACACAGACAGAGTTTTGCAGCAAAGAACACTTTTGAAGCTTGTGCAGCTAGGCAGTGGAAAAGGAGAATTTCAGGTGCTTCCCATTACCCAAGGAAGCAGGATGTTTCAAGTCATCCTTGTGTTCAGACATTCCAGTTGATACGTGGAGAAAAGAAAGACACCAAACCCCTTACCCAGCACAGCATCCCAGAGAAACAGCTGGCTTTGCCCTGCAGCTCCTGGATGGTTACAGTCAGAAGGCTCTCTCAGCCATCCATGATACAAGTTTTTATTTTCCTGAGTTGGTTGTTGCCTCAGAAATTTACAGTGTGGTGCACAACATGAGTCAATGAGAGCAATGAGGGACAGTGAAACAGGAAGGCAGTAAGGTGAATCCAAATGAATTGAATACACAACTTAGCTGGATGCAGAAAGTATGGAGCCAATGGGTTCTGCCGCTGGTACAATACAAATGAGGTAAATACACTGGCCCTGAACTGCCTGTTACAGCTTATATGTGCTGGCAGATTTCCACAGGCGGTCAGGAAGAAAGAGATCCTGAGGAAGGCTTTGAAATGGAGTGGGTTTGGACTATCTGAGGTTTCTCCAGCAGAGGCGATGGGGGAGGCTGTTATATACCCTGAATGTGAAGGTGCAGACGGTGTGACAGCTGATATTACAATACCCTGACAGCAGGAAGGATCCATGACTGCCTCTATGCTGAGGACCTCAGGAAGCCTGGAGGTCTAAGCTGGGTCCTTCCTGTACATTTGGTTCTGGACAACCTGCAAACCACTGCAACAGGATGGACATCCAGCTGGGGTCAGAACATTCAGCTGGCTGTACAAAGAAACAACATGGTTATATCTGAGTTTTGGAGGTCGGATCTGTACCAAGGCTGACAGTCCCACTGCTCATAGTCTAAACATTAGTATCTGTTCAGCGAGTCTGGGAAGGAATGTCTAGATTCAAAACATGTCAGTCTCACCTTTTTATTAAGCAGATAAAACCAGCTTTAACGCAAGCTTAAATCACCTAGACACCAAAGTTGAGCAAAACCATTGAAGTGATTCCTAAGATAGGCACAAGAACAGGGCTTTGCAACTCATCTGGGCAGGATCAGTGTCCTTTTTTTTTTTGTACAGGGCACAGTTTTTCATGTTTCTGCTCAGCGTCCTCAGCAATTCGCTCTTCTGGAAGGAGAACGGAGTGGCAGGGAAGCAAAGCGTGCCCCTCCGAGGGGGGGGCTCAGGCTCCCTCCGGCTCCCTCCGAGCCCCAGCGCTTGCCCAGCGCAGATTAAACAAAGGAGGGAGGGCGCAGACCAGCACTAGGGCCGCGCAGAGGAACCGGGGTAGATGCCTAAAATCGCTTTTTCAGGACGGGAAATAAAACAAAACCAAAACCCAAACCCCCCATAAATAAACGAACGGCTGTGTGTGGGTTCCTCCGCCCTGGGAAC
>NW_010119034.1:0-13988 GCF_000699245.1 Pterocles gutturalis
TTTTATATTGCAGGGAAAGCCGGGTAGGGCCAGATCCTGATTGGAGAGCAAAGCAGATGGGATGGATCAGATGAGGTTTCTCTGCCTGAGCAGACCCCATTGGGTCCTGCCAGCCCCCACCTATGCCATGGGGAATGCTCCCATGTGCAGCCCATGAGAGAGCACTGAAGCGGGTTTGTGCGCTGCTGCAGCCTGGAAGAGCCTTTGCAGGTCACACCATGCTTTTGAGGCTGTTGGAAAGTGGGAGACTTCAGCAGCCAAGTAGGAATTTAGGGTGGGGAGTGACATGATCTGTTGCAATTCACCTTGAGCTGCAGGTGTACAACAATAGAAGTGTTCAAATGTTTGTTTTACAGTGAAAAGAGTGAGCACTCAGCTCACCTGTGATGGCACAGCCGCACCCAGCCGTGCTCGGGAGATATGGAAGGAGGAGGCTGGGCACGGGCTGGCAGCCAGCACCCCGACCCCGCTCCTGGCTCTGCCGTGCCCGCGGAGCATTGGCCCCGTGCGCTGCAGGGGAATCTGGGACAGGGCTCTTTCTTAAGTAAGGCTTTGGTATCTCATTACCAACCTCAAAAATATTTGGCTATGGCTTACTTTTGAGGTTTGGGATAAGTCCAGGGACTCCAGCAAGAGAAAAGTCAAATCTAAATAAACGAGTTCAAGTTCAAACCTCTCCAGCCCCAGCCATGGGGCGTTCCCCTGCCACCGCCCAGGGCACTGGGAGAGCCCTTCTGCAGAGAAACTGCAGCACAGAAAGGTTGGAAAGTATTTTCCAGACACAGCCAATGGTCCATCTTTCATCTTGCAAAAAAACCCCAAACCACAAGCTAATAATTTGCTCCTCTGCATTTCCCCATGATGGCAAGCTGTGACTCTTGGAATTTCTTTTTGTCCTCCCCACCTGACCATGTTGCCCATGGGGGCATAGCCCGCTCCTTGCCGCGTGTTTTATCCCCCTGCTAGCCTGGAGTAAACAGGCACTTTCTAAAAGCCTCTTCCACTTTGCTTCTGCTTTGTGGTTCCTGTTGGACGGCCACAGCAGTTCGTGCTCGGAGGCAGCTGCAGCCCTTCCTCCCCTCCTCGCACCCGCTGTTAAACCCTCCCCATGCACCACCCCAATGCACAGACACCCTGCAGAGGTGTGAGTTGTCACCCCGCAGCCCTGAGCCTGGGCAAAGCTTTTTCAAGCCTTGAGAGCATTGAGGCGTTTTCTCTCTGCTTTGCATGGGGCAGCAAGGGGCCCCTTCAGCAGGGCTCCTCCTGCACCTGCATCACCGAGCATCGTGGTGGATCCTGCAGAGTTTAGGGAATTGCACAGCCTACTGCTTTTTATTCCAGATATTGCTTCCATCAGGAATGGTTTCCTATCCCTCTTCCCAAACACATACAGCCAGACAGAAATAAACAGATTCATGTGCTGGAAAAGATCTGCCTGAAATCTCCTGGATGGGATCGTGTTCAATCCCAGTAGGAATATCCATGTAGCAGCCTGGGGATGGCTAGCACTGGAGGCAGCATGCCCCAGCTCTCTGCTTTCCTTTCGGCCATCCCCTGTGAGCTCCAGCAGGGTGAGGACAGTTGGGGTGGTCCAGGCCTGGCAAGTCATGCTTTCATGGGGAAAATGTCCTCGCCTTTTGCATAAACACGAATTGTATCTGCACTGAAGGAATTGCACCATGGTGTGCATACATATTTGTGTGCGTGCAACAGTAGACCATGCTCATATAGTCACACATATTCCTATATAAACATATATATTCATATAGAACACACACGTTCCTGCCCCTGCAGCAATGCCCGCTCCATGGCTGGGGCTATGGAGAGGGACTAACCAACTGTCCCATCTCTCCCTGCATGGGGACACGATGCTGCTGCCTGGCCTCTGGGACAATCCCTCAACCCAGTGCCTGGAACGCGCCGCTGTGGGGAGGTCAGATCACTCCAAGGTGTGCGCAGATCCTCTTACACCAGCAGGCTGCAAGCAAGCAAGCCACTTTGAAGAGTCATCTACAAGGGAGACATTGGCTCTCGGTGCTGGTAGCACTGTTTTCTGCTTGAATTGCTGTAACAGCAGCCAAATAAGGAGGGATTACAGATGATCACAAAAGCAAGGGAATTCCTAGGATTCAACATGCCGGGAATATCAAGCTACTGTCTGGAAAAACACAAAAAATGCTGTTGATTCATTCCTGCAGCCCCTGACATATAAATTAGGTAACTAACTTGACCTGTGACTGTTTCTCCGAGAGACCGGCTGAGACATGACAAATATGCCTTTCAACATACCAGGGCTGATTACTAAGAGCACTATGGGAATAGCTCAGAGCCTCACATTTACATTATGAAAAACAAGATGCCACTTAAGGCAGACCACACCCCTGTCAGAAAGCCCTCGGGTCCTGTCCGCTGGGCTGCAGAGGAGCTGTGCCAGGAGCCCAGGCAGGGCAGGACGGGTGATACTTGAGGTGTCTTTCAGGAAAATGCTGTCATTCATAGGAAAAGGACTTTGGACTGTTTTTCATCTGAAGATGAGGTTCAGGCTTGTGGGGGGTCTCTGCTGGTTGTCAGTGTGGACATGGGGTGCCTCTCTGTCTCTTGGGGGGTACGAAGGGGAATTCCCCCTCTCCAGGACCAGGAGCTGCTGCACCTGGGAGTCAAACCTCTCCATCCCCTGAAGTCATGCTGTCAGTACTGCCCCTGATAAAAGCAGCTTTCCAGGCATGCAAAAAAAAATTATTTCATTGCCATCACACTGGATTTATTGCATGTTGACAGACCTCGGAGCGGGGTAGCTCCTGCTCCCCCGATGACGCTGAATCACTCGTGGGAAATGTTGGGTTCAGCACTTGCCAGGGAGAGGCCAGGCAGAAAATACTTGTTTGAACTATCCCCATTTGCGTTAAGGCTGTAAAACCTGTATGTGTGTCCCAAAGCCTGAGCTATGAAGTGGCCAAGCCCGAGCCAAGGAGGCAGTTGTGGGGTCCTGCTGGTGGGGGTACAGGGATGAGGGGTGGTACCGGTGCACCTCATGGGCAGGGGGAGACCTCTGGAAGGCAATGGGGCTGGGGTGATTAAATCTATGCTTCAACCTGAATGCAACACCTTGCACGACACTTATTCCCCATTGAAGCAAAGACAGGAGCATGGCACTAGCGACACAGCTGAGCTGAGAGTCTGCAGGCCAAGCTGGCCATGGTCGGGGCTGGGGGAGATTTTGACAGTGCTCGTAGCACAGGAGTCAGAGGTTTACTGGGGCAGATTTTCACCTACTGCCTGTTCACACCTCAGATGTTTGGGGCTGGCACTGCTCGTGCTTGTATCCCCCTGCTCACTCTGCTCCCCCAAAGGCACCAACCAAGGCCTGTGAAAAACGTGCCATAGCCTGCCCAGTCCCCTCCACAACCACATCCCTCACCTGCAAACTTGGTTTGGGTGGGAAAGGCCTGAGCCAGCCTCCGGGCATCCTGTACCAGCTTCTCCCATCCTGCTCACGGGTGCAGTTCCAGACAGGGCAGTGGTCCCCACACTGTTTCCAGGATGAGTTTTTCCCAGCGCAGTTATCCAGACTAGCTTTGGGCTTTGCTAACAACTCCTATTCCTCTCCCATATGCCGGAGCCATTTCAGTCTGTGGTTTCACAGTGCATGGCTTTGTTTCACAGGGTGACCGAACTGCAAATCAGCTGCTTCCAACCCCCAGTCAGGCGCTTTACATTAAGCAATTAAACTGAGCAATAAGTATCACTTTGTTGTCAACGAGCCTCCATTTCCTTTTCTATTTTAATAACAATAATGGTCAAACTTCTGTTTAAGAAGCAGTTTCTGGTTCTATTAGGAAATGTGCCAACCTATTCAAAGAGACAAGATTGGTATGGAGAGGTAATAGCTTTTATTAAGCCAAATTATATAATTAGTAAAAAAAACCAGCCAAGCTTTCAGGCACACAAGCCCTTCTTCAGGTCTGGGGAGAAGCAATGGCTCCTGGCAGCTGCAGAACAGCTGTATGTCAGGTATTGCTCCTGACCAGGGCTCTTTGATCAATCCTGCTCTGCCTGGGGCATGGTGCCTGCATGAGGAACCAGTACTGGCTCCTACACTTGCCTAGGCTGGGTTTAAGGGGGACAGCTCCAGTTTGGGCAACGTGTGTCCTCAGGTTGCACCAAGCATCATTTCAGCATTAAGTGCCTTTTTTTTTTTTTTTTTTTTTGGAAAAAAAAGTTTCAGTTTATATTATGGCTTTTGGGAGGACCTCCACCTGACAGCAGCCACCTCTAGTTCCATATTGCAACCACACAACCAAAACACCATGTTAAACACACTAGCCCCAAACAGCCCATGTCTCCTGTTGTATACAAAGAGCTCAGATTTTTTAAAAAAAATCTAATTTTCTGAACATCCCATATGGGCACATGGGATTCCTGCAACTTCTGGCACAGCCTTTGCTTCATCTTTCAGACTGGAAACCTCTTGGGGTAAGGACCATGGTTTTAATTATACACAGCTCCCAGCTGAGCAAAACCATCAACCCCTATTAAGTGAATAAATAATTACTTCAGTGAAGCGCAACTCATTCCTGGCTCAAACCCATTACTGAAGCGTTGGTAGGTCATGGTGTATTTGTAAGCATAGACAACCCATCAGCAAAGATGTCAAATTAGCCTTCAAATCCTGTAATATATTTCAATGTCATATGCTTCAATTTATTAATGACACACAAACATCGTTATCTGCTAGTGCAGAAGCACAGGACCGTGTCACTAGGCTCCACGTGAGGATGTCCCACTATGTCTTTTGAAGACTAGGTGAGATGAGCCAGGTGAAGCTGCTGACATCTCACAGCACCACTGGCTGGCCTGGGCCAATGATCCTCAAAGACAAATTGCAGGATCAACCCCCTCTTCATCATGGGATCGGATCCCACAAAAAGACACTGTGGTGCTGGACTGCTCCCAGCAGCAGCATCACACGGGTTTAATGCCTAAGCTGGCTGGGTACTGGGGAAGGGCTCTCCAGGCCCATGTTCATCACAGCCCCATTAACACGCAGAGGAGCCTTTTAAAGTTGAATCACCAGCAAAGGTTGCCTGGAGTGTGTCTGTCACATCTCCTTTTTATGCCAGTCACTAATTTACAGAAGACTAAGAGCTAGATGGGAAGAGGATAATTAGAGGGGGGAAGAGAAAATAATTCCTAGGAGAAAAATATAGATGGCAGGGTGGAACACAGGATTCCCACTTGTTTTACGCTTTGTGCCTGCAGGCTCCTGAACTGTGTTTATCCACAGTTTATTTGTTTATTACTCCAAGGTCTGATCACAAACTGCCCCACTCCCGTAAGGACTCATGCCCTATGGGCTAAAGGTTTTTTCTCCTCTCTCACAACCAGCACGCAGCTGCTGCCGTGGTGTGGGATGCTCACTCTGGCTGGGTACCAGATCATCATCCCCCATCATGATGTCTCCTGCCATAGCTCAGCCTTCCACTTTGCTGGCAAAAGCTTTCCATCAGGCATGAGAGCTGCCGGCCCTATTCTCCCCCCACCACAGTTATCCCTGTTTTATATCATTCCAAAAGTTTTGAGCAGCTGTTTCAGATCACCATCAGCCAAAGCCTCCACACCTGGCCATGCTGGACATCACTCCATGTGTTTCTGAACTGCTCTGCCATCTCACACTTCCCTCTCTCAGGGATTTATCACTATCATTTCCCCCAAAGTTTGCCATTGCCTTTGTGAGCTGCTGTGCACACTCGGGCACCACTGACTAAACAAAGTCCCCAATTACTCTCATCATCCCATCAGTGACTGCTGACATCGCCCTACGCTGTCCATGTGCCACAGCACTGGGGCAACTTCTCTGCTTCATGCCTCTCCCTGGCACTAACCACACTGGTGACCACAAGCTTTACAGACAGTTATCACCTTATGGATATTTCATCTGGGAGGTTACACAGAATATCCATTTCATATCCTCCAATGCCATCAAATGCTACACACTGTGTATTAGGCACAGGATTGTTCAAAGAAAAAAAAGGATAAAAATCACAAATGCTACAAATGCGCAGCATGCAGGTTCAGGCTTCAGAGAAGTCTCAGGACCCACACAGGAATCTTTTTGGGTAAAAAGGCAGAGATTATTGCAGGAAGTCTGAGAACAATGCTTGACTATTTAAGGACAACAGCGTTTCCTTTCTGAACATCAGCATCATTTATTTGTTTTGGAGCCCAGCCAGATACCATGTGATGTCTGCTCTTCTGTTAAGGTGGAAAAGCATTTTCAAGAACTTGCTTAATGTTACCAAAACATAATTGCCCTATATCTCTATTCATGTGTGTTAAAGCTTCATAAACCATCCCTGATCGCTGCAAGATGTTACAGATACCAAAAATACAAGTAAGTTCAAAAAGTGATAGAATTCTTGGAAAAAAATCCACTGAGGACAATTAAAATCAAATGTTGCAGATTCCTGGCAGCTAGGAAGACTACTTGTCCTAATACTCTTCCCACGCCACCCAGCACTAGCCACTGAATAAAAACAGGATATAAATACACTTTTGCAGTGATCCAGTGCAATATCTTTACACGCCCCTATGGAAGAGGTGGATTTTCCAGCCCCACTCTTTCTTAACAGGGCTGCAATCAGCCTTTGTGGCAACCCTTCCACTGATTTCTGATTTTCTCTACCACAACAGCAGATTTCAAAGCAACATCCAGAGCTAACCATACACTGGCTTCAAAGGAAGAAAAAAAAGATGCCAGGTCACTACGGTTTGCTCACAGGTTGGCATCATCACTTCCATAGGGGATAACAAGCACAACCAGCTGAGTGCTTGTGTTTCCACACTTTGATGTGGTCAGGACACTTTTCTCCTCCATGGGAACAAAAATCTCATTCCTGGGTTGTTCGTGAGTTAAGACTGCTCCTCCCTTATGTTTGAAAACATCTGCAAGTCCCCACAGACTCAGGAATGAGAAATAATTTCATACCAGCAGCACAGCATTTCTTACGCTTTATCTCCGACCTCACCCACCACGTAAAAATTTTCCACCACCCAATTGTAAAGACAGAGCAAGAAGCCCAAGATGCAGGTGACAAGTCACAGACCGGTTGCTAGGGTTAAGTTCCACAGACTTCAGTAATTCACAAGCAAGGAGAGGGCAAGCTCCATCTGCATAAACAGTTAAAGATTATTTCCAAATATTAACCACAGCAGCAATTGCTTTGCCAGTCTCACACAACACAAAAAGCTACAAGCTTTTTTTCTGCAGATCAAGTTCCAGTATAATAAACAATTTAACAATTTCCATTAGCCATAAGTCAAGAAGCAAGAGCAATTAGGCTAGAAAGAGGGAAAGAAACAGAGGAAGCCAAAACAGCAATAGCACATTTGGACAGCACTGCAGCAATGACACAAAACTGGCTGGGTTTCAGGGTCTGATTGCTTTGCAGCTCTAGGGCAGGTCTGGCCGGACAATCTTTACATAGGAACTGGACTCTGCCCACTCATCCCTTCTGCTGAAGCAGACAGCGGTAGCGGGAGGACTCTGCGGGACAGAAAAAGTTGCCTTGGTGCTTATTCCATTAGAGGAAAGGCGATTTTCTCCAGTTTTTTAATTAAAAAAATCCCTGCCTCGACCCAAGCACACATCTCCTGCCCTTGTGCTAAATAGCTTAATTTCCCCTTCACTTACACTGCCCTACAACTACTTCTATTCATTATGTCATCACCGATGACATAGTTTGCTTGAGGCCCTCCGTAATGAAGTGCAAAAAAGGTATTAAAAATCCAGGCCACTTCTCTGCGGCTGAGGGATAGTTTTAGTGCAAGTGAGAGGAAAAGGGGGTGTTTCTTTCTTCTGCCTAAATAATGAAAGGACTCCACAGGATAGCCTGCAGCATCGACCGTAACCACTTCCTCCAGACATCCCCCACAGCCCCCCACCCTGGGGAACTTGTTGGCTTTGGCTTCATTTCCAGCTGGCCTGATCTGGGAACAGGTATCCCACAGCTTGTGCTGCTCTGATCTTGATTTACAAGGGCCTGAGCTCCCTTTAGAATTCCAAGTCCTGAAGCAATACTAGCATTTTTTTTTTTAGCAAACTTTCTTTCTTAGTCACCCATTAGGGACTGGAAACTGTTGATGAGTCTCCTGCTGCTTTTCCGTACTGCTTGTGGTCAGAGCCCTTAAAGTAAAATTGAGTTTGCAACCTCATTGGGTTTCTTTCCTTATTTCCCCTCATTTCTGGTCTTTTGAGGCAGGTTTTTCATTCTGAAGACTAGCCCCGCCTCACTGAGGACACAGCTACATTTGAAAATGACGTTCCTTCCTCATTGCTGCATCGCTCATGGAAGTGCTTTGAGGGTTGTAGAAGATCTAGAGGCTCACAGCTCTTAAAAACTTACCTGTTTGTGTAAAGAGCACATTGTTCCTCTGAAGAACATTGTCCCTCTGGCAATTCCTTCTCCATTTCATGCCAATGTTGGGCAGCTCTTCCTCCAAGGACACAGAAAAACAACAGCCTGCACTATGGCACCCACACTCAACCAGCTAGAAGCTAGACCTCAACACAAGATTTTATTCTTGTGCCATCCAATACACTGTCCCTGAGGGGGCTGGTGCCCTTGCACAGGCCAGTCCCTTCCCCACAGCCTTCCTCCCTGTCACTGGAAGCCTTGCTGCTGATGGGATTGCTGAAGAGCTGCTGGGACATGCTGGAGCCAGAAGCCCCAGCACCATGGTCTGTGTCGGACTCACCCAAAAACGCCCCCCACCCCAGTCTGCTGGAAGACTAAAAAGCATAAGAAGAAAAGTGGAAAAACCCTCTACTAGGGACCCTCAGTCCCTTTATAGGAGAAGACTGAGCTGCCCTAATTCTCTCCAGCTGCGCTGGGGGCTGCAGTCCGCCTGCACCTGGGAACCAGAGCCCTCTGCACGCTTAGTGCTCAAGTGGAGATTGTGGGCTTGAGGTGATGGCGAAGCTTTTGGGGGATTGTTGTGTGTCTGATGTTTCTGCAGCCCTGCTGAATTACAAAGTGCAAGACAGAATTTATTTTTTTTTTTCTGTTTATCTCCATTGTTTTAGCAAGCTGCAGTTGCATTCCTGGGGCAGAGTCTGCTTTTCAGATTGGCAGACTGTAGGTTAGTATTTCAATTGATTTATGGCTTGTTTTCCTAGGGTGGTTAGCTAGCTAACACATAAAAGAGAAAAAGGATCTAGACAACCTATATGATCTTGTTTCAAGACCTTCCCAAGAATTTTGGCTCAGGGAATAAGGGAAGGCCCCTCTTCCATGTAGGAAAAACACAAAGCAGCAAGAAAACTGCAGTTGTACTCCTTGGGAGCTGGGGATGGGGTTTTGGAGATATTTAAAAATATTTTGTCGGAACTTCAGGTGCTATTATACACTGAGTAGCTCATAGGCTTGTGTGTAGCCTCACAAAAGCCCTAAGAAATAAGGAAATACTGATTCCACCTTACACTCAGAGAATTGAGGCACAGAAAGAGATGTGTCAGGGTTTGCTAACGGGAAATGCAGAGCACCGACCTGCCCGCAGTGGAGCATCCTGCAGGACAGCCATAAACGAGTGGGGTGCTCCCACCACCACTGCAGCACCCTGTCTGACGTCTGGCTAAAACACAGCTTTCCTCCCAAGAACCGGGGTGCCCTAGCACTGACCCAAACCACAGCTTTAAACCAGAGCTTCAGACCTGTCCTGTGAAAGGCTGAGTCCCTCTGGTAGGGTGCACCAGGCCCTCCATTTCCCTCATTTTCACATGGGACAGCCCACTGACTACAGAAATGCTATTTTTTGCAGGTACCTTTTGGCTAGATCCTGAGCAGCTCTGGGTGACCTACCTCCTTGGGTCATTGTCCTCTGCTCTGGGTAGGATGCTCAGAACTGTGTTCAGGAACATTAAAAGAAAAACAAACCTAAATGCAGTAAGATGTCTCCTGAGAAATACCATGACGCAAGTTGTAATCATCCTGCCTCTGCTGCGCTATCAGACGGGAGAATAAACAGCAGAGCTAGAGCACGCCTGGGATGCAGCAGCTGTTGGCCTCTGTACAAAGCCTGATGGCAGCCCGGCCATCTCGGGCCTTCGAGGCTGCTCTGAGATGCTGCAGGGGCTCGGGGGTGCCCATGTTCCCCCTGCAGCCCTCTCCACACCAGACGTGAGCACTTCCAGAAGCGAGCCCACTGCTGGCATTACCCTGCGTCACTGCAGACAGGGTTGAGGCGGTCACCCTCACCTGGCTGTGATGGAGAGGATGCAAAGCCTGTGTGATGCCTGAACCAAACCCCCACCCTCAAGGAACATCATTTTTTTCTTTAAGAAATAGGCCAATCATGACAATGCATAATCCTACCTATTCTAGACTATGTGGTATAATTGTCTCAGCCAAAGATCCTGCTTACTTAACGGCTCAGTGGTAGATGAGGTCCAGCAGATCTTGGAGCAAACGAAGGTATTTAACTGCAAAGTTAGAAAATGGAAGAAAGGAAAATAATAAAAAAAAAAGGATCCTATCACAAGGCTCTTCTTAACTTTCAACTTGGCCCCCCAAATGTTTCCAAAACAGCAGGAGTATGACTTGGCTGTAAGTCTGTATTATGTAATAGCAATTTCTTTGTTCCCTCTCGCTTTAAGGTTTAGCAACAGTGAAGGAAAAAAAAAACCTCATATATAGAAATGCAGAGGGGGAGAACGTTAAGACGATGCTGAATCCTTTTGAGCTATTAACGGAGAATTGCATAACCGCTGCCGTGGGGTTGCTAGGTTTTACCACGTCCCTGCACCGTGTTAAATATTAACAGTACTTGTACTTTCGGCAGGATTGCTGCTGCCGAGCCTGGATACGGCCCCGCCAAGCCCAGACGCGGGAAAAAAATTTCCATGGAGCCGATAGCACCCCTTCTCTTCATTCACAATGAAATCCTCCCCGCGCTTGGCTAAATCCATCTCTGAAAATGAGGCTTGTACAAACGAAGCAGAGCAGGTTTTCGGCATTTGCTTCGTGCCTCATGGATGTGCGGGGGTGTGCCGCCTTAAAAAAAGCAAGGTTTAGAAGTGACGCCTATTTTGTCTCGCCTGGCAGCTCTGCAGAGCCGCATGGTGCTTTTAACCCTCGTGTCACCAGCTCTGAACCAGCTACCTGTGCGGCTGGATTAAATAAGCAATAAATAAATAAAATATCCCCTAAACCATGGGCTTGCCTTCTTTTCCCCCCAGCAACAAAACTCTCATCAAAACCTTTCAGATTTACATTTAAAGCATCTTAATAGAGTTAATGGTGTGGATTTTCATTGGCTTCATGGGACCAGTTTACATCAGTGCTGGATGCTGAGAGGCTTTGCTTGTTTTTGCTCTTTGGAAAAGGGCAGCAATAGATGCCAGAGATCCTGTGTATTCAATATGCATGTGAGCTCAAACAGCTTTTTGTTATGTCTCTCATTAGGCTAAGTAGGGTGTTAGATTCAAGTGCTAATTAGAAATGACCATCTGAAATACATTAGGATATTTAGGGCTCTGTACTGTTTACACACTCAGGTTCCAGCTCCTGATGATGGGTTTGTGTGAGTAATGAGATGAGTCTATCCACCTAATCCCTTTTAACCTGTGACATTATTTATTTTATTTCACATTTTTTGGACATATACACCATGTCTGAGAAAATGGGTTTCTAGCAATGGGAATAAGCATGCATAGGGCATGGTGTTATCTGTAGCAAAAAGGGGAAAGGAGTTAAAACCCCTGTTTACCCAGCAATGAGGAGGTGGTCCCTGGGAGTACTGGGAAGGGACTTTAGGCTCCGAGGGCCACAGGGTAATATAGGTTGAGAGGTGCCTCAGGAGGTCTGCAGCCTGGCTCAGCGAGGAGGGCAGACCAGGGATTACCCAGCCGGGTCCTGCAGCCCTCTGAGGATGGGGACAGCCCAGCTGCTCTGGGTAAACATTGCTCTGCTCCTGACCAGCTGCTTCACTGCGACTTCTGATGTGTGAAATCAATAACCTGATGCCCTCCCAGCATATACTGCCCCTTCCTATTGCAAGTGCAATCTGTAAGCCTCCAGGCAGGCTTGCAAGGAGACAGAAGTCTATATTTGCTCTGCTTCAATGAGGACTTCAGCTCAGAGGTACTGATGAGGGGTATCATCAAAATCAGTCATGAGTGTCCATGGACAGGGTTGTGCCCTGAGCTGGGCCAGGGGAGGTGGTCTCTGCTCTCCCTCTCTTCCACTGGAGCCGTAAAAGGCAGGACAGAGACCTGTGACGTTCATAGACATGAATTTCCAGTGAAGTGGCTTGGTAAGAATAAATTTAACAAAAATATCTGATCCAAGAGCCTGATTTGAGGGTTACTGAGAATATGACACCTACAGATCAGTTAAGGGAGTTGGGGACTCTTGGCACCTTCCGAGATGAGGCTACAAACAGCAACGGGAACCCTTCAGGTCACCTGTGCAAATCATGGCTGCTTGGAACAGCCAATTAGTGGGAACAAGAACAACCTCTGCTTCCTAAATCTGCCATGTGGGGTATAAACAAGGGCAAGGCCGTGCCCTCATGGTTATGGTTTGGCAGCACTGGGGTGAGTTTGGTCAGTGCCCATTCGGAGTGGCCCAGGCACTCTCTCTTTGGAAGGGTTGGAAGAGGGATGCAAACAGGGCCCTGTGCTCTCCCTGCTGAATGACTCCTCTGGAGCTTGTCCAGAGCATCCCTCATCATCCCATCATGCTTCATCCCAAAGATGCCTGTCTGCAATGCTGGAGTCCAGCTGCACTCATTACAATCTGAGTTATATCAGGCAAATACCTTGCATGACCCATGATGTCCAATGCTGGAAGGCAAAGCACCCCTTGCTCCCGATGCCCACTGGGGAGCCACCACTAGGAACCATATGGACATGGGATCCAAATCCATCCCTTCCTAGTCAGACAGGATGCAGCCACTCTCAGGTCTGTCCAGCAGCTGCAGCACAAGCCCGTATCTGCTCTTCACGGCACCGTCAAAGCTGAACTGAGGTTCATTTCCCATCCCTAGGAGGAGACGGCTGGGCTGGGGACACGGCATTTCCCACCATGGGCAGTGCAGGCTGGCAACCCAGGTGAGCAGCCGAGCTGCAGCTCTGAACTGAGGAAAGCTGTTTTAAAAGCCCCATTAATTAACGTGACACTAAGCTCCACACTCTCCTTATTCTGGGCAAGGACTGTGTGGTTTCAGAATGTGTTAGCTATTACACGTGCTACGTGCCAGACCGTCCGGGATTAACTAACACGTTCGCATGCATGACCGTCCTCACACACCGCAGGGACAAAGTCATCCTGACCCCATTTCAGCTCTGCAGGTTTGCATGTCCCCCTACCCACAGCCCATAGCTGGGCACCGGTGCCATGTCCCTGCAGCCTGGCTGGGGTCACCATCCCATTCCTTCCGTCCGTGGATGCATTGCCCTTGGATATGTGCATCCCCCTTAAACTGAACAGGAGCTGTGTTACAGCAAAGCACAGCTTTAATATCCGAATGAAGCCATCCAGGCTGGGGATGGGGAGGAAAAGGGAGGGCATGGAGCCCCCAGGCGAGGTGCAGGGTGGGATCCGGCCGGTGTCGGTGCCTCACATGGGAGCTCGCCCCGCTGAAGCTGTGGGTCTGTCCTGCCCCACACAGGAGCTTCTCCATGGAGACCCACGTGTGCAAACAAACACACGCCAGCTTGGCACTTCTGGAAGCTGTTGAGAGACTTTTTTTAATCACAGGGATCAGCACACACTGTCCTTTTCTCTCTCTCACTTTTTTTTTAAATTTTTTTTTTATTTTTAGCAGACCCTTGGGAATAATTAAACCTACCCACATGGGCAGGAGGGCCAGGCTGGCTGCCTGCCTGGCAGACGGGGGGGCTCTGAGCCCTAAAGACGTGTGTCTGCTGCGGCTGCATCCTGCACACCCCCAGTGCTGTGCAGAGACTTTGCCACGTGGAGAAAGAGCCA
>NW_010119035.1:0-613 GCF_000699245.1 Pterocles gutturalis
TGGGGCACATGTACCTTCTCGTGCTCCTCTTTGCTCAGCGCGAGCGCTAGCTGCAATTGCCTTTCTTCGTCTGTACTGGAAATTGGAGGAAGTGGCTTCTGCCAACAGAGGAAATTGGGTGACATTTCAGCTTGTCCTCAGCTCGCAGGGCTGCTTGGAGGTCCCTGTCCTTGTCACCACCTCTCCTGTGGCCCCTTCCCTGCCTGCACAGCATCTCTGTGCCCATCCAGCTGGCTTTGTGTGCAGACCCCCAGCCTGGTACCCCCACATTCTCAAACTGGCTCCTGCTCAGGCTCCCCTGCGTGATCCAGCTCATTCCCTTGCCCCATCCCCTGCCGCTGCACCTAGGCTGGGACGACCCTAATTTAGGCAGCCAGCATCTCCCCCAGAAGCTTTTCCAGGACTCCAATGCAGCTGGCAGAGGTGAGGGGATGGATCAGGTGTCCCCTTGCCCCAGCAGCCTGCTGGGGGTAGGGTTTGTGATACCGACCAGCATTCGGGAATCCTGCCCGGCCCCGCTCTGCTGGGGGAGAAACACCCAGACCTCAGGCAGGTTTTGGGGAGAGGCTGTCCCCACACCGCCATGGCAGCCCTGATCACCACCCCCAGATGC
>NW_010119035.1:668-1306 GCF_000699245.1 Pterocles gutturalis
TGTACAAGCGTGTGCGAGCGTGCACATGTGTGTGCAGCCCAGATGGACTCCAACAGGCAGCGCTTTCAAGAGCATGTTCCTACAGTGCTCATCGCAGCAGCATGTGGAAGCTATAAATATTCCAATTCCAGGACAAAAATAGGGATATACGCTCTACCCCATCTTCAAAAGAGCGTCCATCAGGCAGGGAAGATGGGCAGCAGCAAGAGCCATCCCCGAAGCATGTCCCCTGCCCCGGCAGGGCTGAGGTCGTGGTGCCTGGTGCCAGCCTCGGGAGGATGCCCACCAGCCCGGGCACACAGCCCCTCGGTCACTGCGTCCCTGTGACTTTGTGTCCCAGCTGTAACCACGGGCCCTGCACGGGCCGTGCTAGCCGGCGGCAATCTCAGCCAGTGCACAGATAAGCTGTCCCCAGTGGAAAAGGTGACACGGCCAGCAGATAGGAGAGGGGACAGCCCTGGGGGAGGCTTCACGGGTGGGGACAGCAGCTTGCTTGCTGCCCACATCCCTGCTCAGCTCCTCCTGGTGCTGTTGGAAAGGACTGGACAGTGGGAAGGAGCACCCGGCCCCCCCGAGCTACTAACCCAGTGCACAGCCCCAGGGATGCTGTTGGCCCCCCACCCACCACGCAAACCACA
>NW_010119036.1:0-399 GCF_000699245.1 Pterocles gutturalis
CTTTTCATCATGTCCCCCGCACAGCCATCAGTCGCCAGCAGCCAGGCAAGCAGAGCTCCTGGCTGCCTGGACAACAGCAGCCTCCATCACCCCGCGGCGTCCCCTCCATCCTCTCCACAGGGACTGCCAGTCCCACAAGATCAGGGGGCTGAGGGGATAGAGCCCAGGGCTACCGTGGGTGACCTCCTGCCTGAGGTCTGGGCAGCACTGTTCCGGCAATACCAGCACCTCCTCGACCCCGTGCTGCCCTGGCTGCGCCGGGAGCTGGAGGCCATCTATGGGGAAGCGTGGGGGCGGGTAAAAGCAGCAGAAAAGATCCTGCATGCCCTGTGCTGCTACGGGCTGAACAGAGAGGCCGTGATCCAGAGGATGCAGCCTGGCCTGCAGGACCACACAGCA
>NW_010119037.1:0-5201 GCF_000699245.1 Pterocles gutturalis
ACGGAGATAACAGTCCCAGTGTCCCGGACGGAGAGCTGACCAAAGTGGGGGGCGGGGAACGACCAGCTGGCCCCAGCTAACGATCCCCCCGGAGACGGAGGATCCCGAAACTCATGGAACAGAGATAACAATTCGAGCGTCCAAGACCGAGAGCTGACCGGAGTGTGTGTGTGGGGGGAAAGGCCTTGGGAGAGTGAATGCAGACACCTGAAGTGAGATGATCTGAAGCCCAAGGGCAGCAAAAGAAAGAGAGCTCTCCCAGAAAGGTCCTCACCTATATACTGGGCATGACGTGTATGTTATGGAATAAATTATTGGCTGTTCTGAGTTTCAGTCTTAACCTAAGAGCAAATCCTATGCTAGCAAGCGGCCATCCTTCTTCCCTGGTCTGCTGTCCTTGGCAGTAGCACAAAACATCATTCTTATCAGCTCTTCTCCTGAGCATAAATCCAAAACACAGCCTCTTGCTAGCTATTTATGAAGAAGAGGAAAAAATAAACACTCTGCTTAACCCAGGACACACTGCTAGGCATAAGAGGGTCCTGACCTGCAGGAAGTATGATGATGTTGTTCCATTTTCTTCTTTCTATACTGACTTGATTTGAGCCCATGTGAGGCTGATTTAGTACAACTCAGCATTTTTTACATCTTCCTGTCTTCTGCTTCTCTCTAGAACCCCACACATTGAATTTTTTCCTTTATCTTGCCAGTGTAAGAGATAAAGCGACTAAAGCATTGCCAGTTTTGCATCACATTCATTATGACTGTTTAATCTGAAATTTTATACCGATGTAAGAGGCGGTGCAGTGTGGACTGTACCCTCCTGTGGGCAAAGAGAATTTTACAGTCTTCCCTGGCACGTGCAGAATCCGCCTTGGTTTCATTTGGACTCTCTTTGTGGTTGAAAAAAAAAAAAAATCACATCAGTATTCAGGGGTTAGGACAGCATTTTCAAACTTTGGTGTCTAAAACTGTGCTTACATTGAGCATCAACAGAGGAATCCATACGAGAGTTTAAGAGCTGTGATGCACCAGCACTAAGATTATGGGGCTACTAGGCCGCTGGCCAAAAGCTTTTAGAAAGTCATTTTATGGGAAGACACTTGTAAAGTAAGGTATGTTCAGCTGGGCACTAGCCAGAGGGAGGAATCTGCTAAGGGGACTTCAGTTCCTCTGTGTTACTCCCACCTCCCAGTTGCAATACCCTGCCTGTACTCTTTAGCTCCACAGGCCAGTTTTGTGTGTTGTGCCAGGTCTGCAGGTGTGACCAGGACTGTTGCAGTCTGGTAGTGTGAGCTTTTCTGTGTTGGATCTGTGGGACATTGGGCCCCATCACATAGACTCCCAACCCTGTCACACTGAGTCCATATCCCATGGTGCAGAGCCCCAATCTCATAATGTAGAGCCCCAATGCCATTGCACAGAACCACATTCTCATTGTGTAGAGCCCCAACCGCATCTCACAGAGCCCTCAACACATTGGATAACACCGAGCAGAAAGGAGAACTGTTGTGTGATCCAACACTGCAAGATGTTCCCCTATCCCTCAATGGGCAAGAGGTGGTGCAATTCTCGTGAGGGCCCTACCTGAGCTCTCTCATCACCCAAAGGGTGAAGGGGTAGGCAAGCCCTTTCCTAACACACAGCAACCCCACATTCTGAAAAGTGGCTAAGTATCACTACGGATCCTGCTCCACAGGCCTGCTTAGGTGTCTGCCTTGAACAGACTCTTTAAATGTTATACATTATGCTCCAATGCATACTTACTGTAAGTTATATTGTATTATTGTTCATTCTATTGTGTTACAAAAAGAGGCAATTTAAATTGATACAAGGAAACACAGGGCATAGACAGATATTTAAGTATAATTATATTTTCCAAATTCTAATAATCTGCCTTCCTAGATTAAATCATGCAATTAATACTATTTCCATAAATTTTCTTTAATTTGCACTGGAACCATTTATCATTTTATTTTTGAGACGTTAAATTCCATGATCTTAAACTAGTCAGCTCTCCATTATTGAAGGTACCTTTTAACACAGGAAAACATTTAGCTTCATTTCACAATCTTTGTACTAAATCTAAGAGAAATAGCTATGCAATATTAATCATGTTTGATTAAATACAGCTATACATTTTTTCATTAATATAAATTTATGCTGACACTATCTTGATTGAACTGGAGTATTAGTCTAAATAAAAAACAACTCCAGTAAAGTATTTGTAGTTTAACAAATTTGAACTAAACACGAATAATATAAGACATGTACATTTCAGTTCTTTTATAATTGCTTGCTGCTAACATAGCTACAATCTCACAGAATCACAGAGTGGATGAGGCTGGGAGGTGCCGCTGGAGATTGCTTCGTTCAACCCTCTGCTCAGAGCAGAGTCAACCAAAGCAAGTTGACAAGGTCCATGCCCAGTTGGGTTTTGAATATCATATTTGAAGGATGGAGACTACACAACCTCTCTGAACAACCCGTTCCAGTGTTCAAACACACTCACAGTAAAAATTTTTTATCTTGTGTTTAAATGTAATTCTAATTAGTTTTTCTTATAAACAATGGAAATAACACATTAACATGAATTTTATAAAGTGATGGCAGTGCTCAAATACTGACATGTTAGGAAACGTGTACTTAAATAATGTAGACTTGTTCAGCGCTATAGAATAAGAAACGTTGTGAAGAATCAGACCATAGGAATCTCAGTTTGAAACTTCAAAGCAGAGACTTTAATCTGCATGAATATGTCTGCAGCTCAGTTCCTCCTTTTTAAAACAGAAAAAAAAATCAGCTTACATCACAGGAGCTCTGTGAGACAAATTCATTGCCATTTGTGAAGCACTCCAACATTGCAGAGGGGAGCACAGTAAAAAAGAAAAACAGGAGAATATGAACAATTTGGTATTCAGAGCAAGGAGAGCAATAAATATGTCATAAGGCCACACACTGAATAAAGGAAAATATAATGTTGAATAGTGCCTTGTTAAGTGAGCATTGTCCATCCCGCCTTCTGAAAGACACAGAAGGCCAGTAGCAAGCACAATGTATGATCATATCATTAGTGATTGTGTTTTAGCATAGAAATGTAAGTGGGCCAAAAAAAGGACTACACAGAAATCACCTAACTTTGAATGTTTAAATTGGCGACCTTGACAGATATAGTAATATTTACTTGTGTGTACATTAGCACATATAAATGTAACATCATTCTTAAAAAGACTGCTATTTAAAAAAAAAAACAGGATCGTATTAATAAATTATAATTTTTCTATGTGTCTGTGATTTTTAGGAAATGTTAGGTTTAGAGGCGTTTTATTTTCTGCTCTGCGTTGTGAATATGATGTAATTTAAATACATAAGAGCCCTATTGTTCTGTCATTTATGCCCCGTGCACTTCTGCTTTTAGCACGATTAAACAAAAGAGACACATACCAAAGCTTTTTCATTTGAATAATGCAACATCAATATTTTACATCTTGGGCTGCATTTCAATTTTTTCCTCAGCAAGGTGAACACTTGAAAAGGAAGCAACCATTGCTTGCAAAAGTGTCAATTAAGTTACATTCTCCTATTTTCCAGAAGAAATGTGTGTCTCAAAAAATACACATTTTTGAGTAGTTGTCATTCTGTTGTAAACCAGTTCTCCAGCTGATGTTCTTATTCCCCAGTAGCATAAAGCAAGCAATAATGTATTTACATAGCAATTCCATTCTTAGTGCTTTCAGTGTGTTTTTTCAATGGATGGATTTTGCTTTTACCTTCAGTAAGGAGCAGCAGCACTTTGGATGGATGCACCTGAGCATGGCACATCATGGGGACTGGAGGGTTTAGCTGCATCTCACACAAAGCACAGATGTTCTTGTTAGGGCTGGATTCAGATGTGAAGCTGATAGCTCTTGGTTCTTCAGTTTCCAGGAATTAATATGCTTTCAATCTTCAATAAGAGCAGCACTTAGGTCCCTCTCTCTTCCTTAATCAAGATTGGCTTCCCTATATGTAGAAGTGCTGCAGATACTTCTGACACCCCTTCCACTAAGTGACCCAAGCCCTCCACCACGTGCTATCTTTTCAGAGCAGCATCCAGGTCTCTTGTGCTCTGTTACTTACATTTGGAGGAGTTGTTTCCATGAGTCCATCTGGTTCCCCAGAGTAAGCATCTGCAGCTGGGTCTGCATCTGTGCCATTTCCACCAGATGTGCCCTTCTGTGACATCTTCTGTGGCCCCAGAAATAAAATGCTGAGAGCTGCATGCTGGTCTCTTGCATTGCAGTTGCTGTGTCCTTATATCAAACTTGTGGGCTGGTAGACAATTACCAGTAAATCAAAAGAGAGTTTCACAGCAATCAAGAGATTAAGAAATGGATAGTCTTTCCAAATACTGGGATAATCTCAAACATACAATCAGAGCCAGTCTGGCTTCCTTTTGAGAAATTCCATTAATTCCCATCAGATGCATACCTTTATGTATGCACAACAGTACCTGGCCGCACGTGTCCTATAATATAACAACATTCTGCCATTGTTTTGCCTCAAAAGCCTGCAACACTCCAGCCTGCAGTCAGCAGATTAGATGCCTAGTGCCATGGCATTAGGTGATACTTCTTGTGTCTTTGCAATCTGACTTGAAAACAAGTAATCTTCTTGTTAAATCTCCCCTTGCTCAGCATTGCATTTTTACACCTCTGTTTAATAGTTCTGTTTCAGGTTAATGAAATAATATTATTTCTGTATGTTGAATAATTTCTTCAATTTACTCTAATACTTTGTGTAGCAAGTGATTACCAACACCCTTTGGAAAGTAAAGACTGTGACAGGCCATGTAAGTGATAAATTGGTGCTTGCTTGACAAAACTTAGAAGCAAGAAAGCAAAACTCACAAAATGCTGATATAGTTTATAGGGACAAAAACTGGAGAGGATCTAACTTTGTAATAACCAATTAAGTCCATTTGGTTAATAACACAGTGTTTGCAATGATTCATTGTTACCTCTATCATAAAGCACCTAAAATTTTGGAACTGAGCAGGTTCATTATTAGTACTTAGTGCTTAATATTTTATATTTAGCATTTAGTGTTCACTATTGAATATCTAGTATTTAGGTTTTGTTATTCAGGCACATTTATTCTTTCTGCCAGAGAAGACAAGACTGATTTCTGGGATATATATAAACCAACACCTGTTTATTTCA
>NW_010119037.1:5232-12598 GCF_000699245.1 Pterocles gutturalis
ATCACCTTTGCAATAATCCATGGACATAATTTAGTGCAAGTATGAAGCTTCTGAAAGCAAAACAAATTAAAGTATGGACTTTCAAGGTACGCATTTCAGTTTAGCTCAGGACCAGTCAGATGGTGTTGTGGGATTATAGAACACATATGACCTTTTAGAAAGGTTCACAGAATATCGTAAGGACCCATGAAATTCCCTGTCGTTGTTCAGGATCAACAGCTTTCCTTCCCTGCTTTTTCCCCCCCTCTTTCTTATAGTCTACATTTAACAGTAAAACAGAGACAAATACACAAATATAAAATATATGTAACTATAACTTGTCAAATATGTCTGTCTCTTACTGCCTACTTGTCACACGGCATTATCTTGGCAAATATGTATATGTACCAGAGACTGTATTTTATTACAGTTGGTTCTATTGTCGAAGTCTTTTGCATTACACAGCCAGAAATAGTTAAATGTCCAGTCTTTTGAAACTTAGAATAAAAGATGTTTAAATACTTTTCCATTTATTGAAGTGTTTTAACACCTCTCATATTACTCAGAGAAATGAATTGCTTGAGAATGAGGTTAATGCTCTACAAAATCCCTGCTTTTTAAAACCCTATAAGAGGGGTCAAAGACCAGGAAATGCTCTCACTATAATTCTCATTTTCAGCTGAATTGGCCATGGCAACTGCACTAAGAATGCAAGTTTGAATTTCATTATGTTCCAGAAACCTGTAACTTTGCATTATAATGACTCACGCGATAACAGAAGGAAATGGCAAGCATTTTTGATGTAGCATACTTTAATTTATAATTTAATAAAGTAGTATTTGAAGTTAAGTAGTTACTTTCAAATGCAACAAAAAATGTTCATTTGATAGCTACCAAATACAACCCTTTACATTTTACCTGTAAAATACTCTGTGTTTGGTGAGAGGTTAAATATATACTATACACAGGGAGACAACATTTGTCTTTGTAATACCTCAGTAGCCTTAACAATTTTAGCAGCATTCTTATTATTTTAAGCAGTCTCCATTGTCTTCTAAAGACCATAAATAGAACCTGAAAACTTAAAACAACCAAACGCAATAAGGTCTTATTATGAACAAAATATTCTACTGTTGCTCAACAAGTGACTGTATGTAGCCCAACATGATAATACATTTTTCCTCAATTATGTCTGTATAGATCAAATATTAAGTAATTTCTCAAACAAAACTTCCATTAATTGCAATGGAAGTTTTGCCTGAGTGATGCTGCAGCACTTGCCGTTCAGGTAATTCCTTTTGTTTAGCTACAACTATTCTCTAAATGAGCAAGTTTTTTATTATGATGGCTTTCAAGAATACACTTCATTTCCTGGGGAAACGACAAGGGAGCACATCTTTAGTTAAGACTGTTGCCTTACAAGCAGCTTAAGCAAACTCACTGAAAAGCAGTAAGTCAATGCTCAGGAGTGGGAGGATGAGAGTGAGATGGTACCTTTCAATGGTGTGGAGCAAAATTGAGCAATTAAGTAGTTCTGGCATGCTTGAAGATGCTGAGACTTCCCAAGAACATATGTAGTATTGGTAGTGCTATGGGCAGATCCATCTGCACAACTACTTTTAGCAGAATCATGATTTAATATATCTTTTAAATTTCAAAGTACACTTCAGGGAAGTTTCAAAGGCTGAGCTTTTCCCCCAGGAAAGCTGTGCAACCACCACTGCACAGCTGCTACTCAAACCACAAGCTCAGAATAGCCTTCTGTTATTTCCAGCTCCGTGCAATGTTCAGAAATCTTCCTCTGGCTGGAACACTCCCAGGTTCTTGCAGCTGGTCTGCAGCAACCTATTTTCTCAGACAGACAAATGACAGTGAGAGAAACAGAACTTAATTTCACCTGGAAACACTAAACAAGTTATGTGTTTACTAAGGTTAGCTAGGATTCGGAGCAGGTGTATTGTGCAAGCAATAGAAAGCATCTCAGGTTGGACCTGCAGAGGTCAGATGGGATGAAGTGCCACGTCAAACCATGCCCTCCATCCCACATGCCCAGGAGGGATTTTAGCCTCCAGACACATCACTACCAGCTATATGTTTTGCTGAGAACATGTATCCTATCAACATGCATCTTCCGCAGTATTCAGTTCCCAGCCTAACAGTTATATCATTTGTGTGCCCAGAGCTGAAGGAGGCAAATGTGATTGACTTCCCTGTCAAATGTGGCCATCAGGGACACACCAGGCAAAAGTGGCAAATTTGGCTGGGTCTAACACACCCAACCAGGCGCTCCCTCTTAGGGACCTTCCATCCCTCTTGGAGATGTGGGCTCAGAGAACTTCTTGATGCTAAGAAGCATCGACCTGATATGTACAACTTTTCTCCCAGTGAGATCCAGTGAGATTTACAGGCAAAAGGCAGAGCAGACAATACCCTTAATCTCCCAGGTACAGATCACATACGCTACCTGAAAATAATGAAGGGCCATTCCTGCTGCTCTTATTTGAAGGTGTTACAATAGTCTGGAGGATGTGATTATAGCCACTGAACCTTCTTCAAAAAGCAGCTACAGGTAAAGAGAAGTACGTGTTGCATGGGAACTTTTTGTTCCCAGGGAGTCTCAGGTTTATACAATTTATGCCTGCTTAGCAGAAACTATATCTGAAGTGGTCTGAAACCAGCCTTCTCTCTCCCCAGGTGTATTTATGCAGTCCAAGAGATGCTTCCTTCTTGGGAAGAGATAATTTGTGGCTAGACACTCTTCAGAAGAGCCTCACATCACTGAAATAGGCTCCTGCTGTGGCACAGCACTTCCTCTCTTGCATCCAGGGTACACTGGCAGCAGCATTGATTTGTCAGCCTTTGAGGAGATTAGCCTAATGGCCAATGCAGTGCAAAACTTATTTGTATTGCAAATAGTCTGGTATGGACAATTAGCTTAAATTTGTATGTGGTCTGGTAATGTCAGAAGTGAGTTAGTGTTTCAGAGCTTCTGAATGGTATTTTTATTAGGATAAATTAAAGTTATAAATATCAGTATTACTTTATATTAACATAGTGTACCAATTCTTAGAGATTTTTAGGGAAAAAAAAAAAAGCAAATTTCAGCAAATCCAGGACAACCTGGTTCTCATTTATGAAAGCACATTCAATTCCCGTGCTTTCAATTTTCATCATTATGATCTTGCACAAGATTGAACAATATCTTCCTGTCAATTTTTCTTTCCAAATACCTTTATCCCTGGGAAACAGAACAGAATGAGAAGTAGTAAAGTTACTTCTCTCTTTGACTTAATCTCTGAGAATGTCAGCGAGAACGATAAAGCATTGTAAATGCACACGAAACTCTGAAAGAGAGGCATCAAACATTCACAGTGCCTTTTTCTGTGGGAAACTCTAGGCAGGATGTATCCACTGTGTTTCTGACTTGCAGCCGTCCTCTGGTCTTCTCATGTTTGTTAAGTGCTGGAAAGAAAAAAAACCTAGCCAGAGAATCAAAGGCAGAAAGATATTCCGTAAAGTGGCAGTATTTAAAAGCCTGATGTTGTAAATGTTCAGAGTTTGGAGCTCCCTTTGAAGTGACATGGAATGCATATGATACCTGCCTATTCATTTAGCCACTGATAAGGTCCTAATTAGCACAGCACTCAGAGCACCTCCCATATAGTGAAGTATACAAAGAACCACATCTTCTACTTCCTTCCTTCGTGGCTGTAAGAAAAACAGCTTTGGGGTTTTTATTTTTTGTTAGTGTATGTATTTGGTGTATTTGTAACACTTTGCTAAGCAAAACCAAATAGTCACAGAAAGAAAATATGCTTTTGTTCCTGGGAAGTGGTGGATTCAGCAGTCATCTCAGTCACGCAAGGGAATGAGTTCTGTGGTTTTAGGTCAAGCTCCACTTACAAACTCTGGCCTGCAGGCTAACACTCTCCTCAGTTCAGTGCAACATAGCTGTCATAGTGAGTCACGATTGCTTCTCCTTCCAGGATCGGAACATCAAACCCTTAAATCCTAAAAATTACTTAAATGGAAATGTTCCATCACACAGGAGAAGTGCCTCCTGAAAGCAAAACTACAGGATCAGGCCCTTCAATTTTAAAAAATGACATTTAATATGGACAGACAAAGGCACTAGAGAAGAACACACTGACTCTCTGTACACCTGGAGGAGGGATAGTAGTACAAAACAAGCTTTTCTTTAACCACAACGGCAATCTTCTAACAGCAGCACCCACTCAAAAGCATAGAACTCAGAGGTAGATAATCATCTTTCAGTTCAGGTTATTGCATGCAATTTTTCACATTCATTCAGTTTCTTCATAGAGCTTTTAGTAAAGTAACTCCCTTAACAATAAAAGCTTTTATGGCAGCCCATTACACAGGAGAACTAACCACTCCTAGTTTTTTTATTGGTTTCTTGGAATATTTATAACAGTCTTTGTTCTCTTTGCAAGTTTATGCATCTGGGTGTGTATGGAGATTTTTCTTTTTTTTTTTTTTTTTTGGCAATTGGGTATGACAGCGAAGGACATATATTTTTAAATTTGTAAAGTTTTATATTTGTGTTCCTCTGTATATTATTATTGGCACCAAAGCCAACATTCAGTCCGCTCCTCATTGTTCAGCACTTGAATATTCACTGCTGGAGAATTTTCATTACAAGTTGCCCGATACAAAATTATTTGCCACCATGCTACCTCTTCCCGATAAACTGGTTACACAGTGCACACAGAGATGTCTTGTTATTGGCTCCATGCTAACAAAGCAAAGAATTTGCTTGCTTTCTAAATGAACAGATTAAATTTCCACTTCAGGAATTTGTTAAAAAAATCTCAATTTAATACAACAGATTGTCATTCTTGTAGGAATCACCTCAGCAGTGACTGAAACGATCACGATGAGTTACTTTTGCATAGCATTTTGGAACCAAAATGATCCTAAAACATTTGATACAGCTTACATAGAAGAAAAAATGGCCTCAAACAGGAATCTGTCTTTGAATACCTCTATCCTGGTTTTCAAAATCGTTCATTTAATTTTGTATTCTGTCCTTCATGAACAACTGTCCTGGGTTAAGCTGAGAAGGAGTTAACTTTCTTCATAATAGCTAGCAAGAGGCTGTGTTTTGGATTTGTGCTCAGAAGAAAGCTGATAAGAAGTTATTGCCAAAATGCTCAAGGTCAGATACTTTCAGGCTCTCTGCTCCCCGCAGGGCGGGGGGAATTGAAACTCAGAGTAGCCAATAATCTATTCCATAACATACACGTCATGCCCAGTACATAGGCAGGGACTTTCCAGAAGATCGTCCCTTTTTGTTCTGGGTTCCTTTGGTTTCCAGATCTCTCTCTTGGCTCCAGATCATCTCGCTCCAGGTGGTCGCTCTCGCAAGGCCTTTCCCCCCCACTCACCCCAGTCAGCTCTCGGTCTGGGACACTTGGACTGTTATCTCTGTTCCGTGAGTGTGGTTTCAGGACTCTCCCTGCTCCGGGATCATTAGCCGGGAACAGGCTGAGCCTTTTGTCGTCGGGTGGGGGGGCAGTATCCCTGTGTATCACTCATTTGTATATTTGTATATAGTATTATTTTCAACATTATTGTAGTTTAATTATTAAATTGTCCTTATCTCAACCCATGAGTCCTTTTTTCCCTTTACCCCTTTAACTCTCTCCCCTATCCTCGGATAGGGGGGGAATTGCGTGAGCAGGTGTGTGTGGTTTGGCCCCCATCCAAGGGCTAACCCATCACAACAACAACCTGTTGTTCACACAATCTTCACAAAACTCATACTGAATATTTCAATAGATGGAGGAATCCAAGATATGTATATGGCTTTTCTTTGTTTTCCGATGTAATGAAAGAAGAAACTGAAAAAACTGGAGTGATGGAACTGTTGAAATTAAAAGGAGAATTCATTTCTCATTTTTCACTTACAGTTCAGAAAATAATCTTTGTACTAAGAGTTAAGGCAATGTAAATAATAAATAACAATAGTAATCATCTAATAAATACCTTCCTGAATTTATTATAAATATACTTACTGAATAAATAATAAATAATTGATATTATCTCTTTCCTTTCGATCATAACAATTAGAAAGCTATGTATTATTAAAGCAAAACAGAGATACAAAATGCTGATATGAAGTTAGGTCTTTGTAGTGTTTTAAATAAATACAAGGGTGAGCAATAAATGCATTTCTATCATGTCCTTCACAGAGATATATTTCAAAGAATCATAGAATCATAGAATCGTTTGGGTTGGAAGGGACCTTAAAGATCATCTAGTTCCAGATCCCCTGCAGGGACACCTCCCACTAGACCAGGTTGCTCAAAGCCTCATCCAGCCTGGCCTTGAATACCTCCAGGGATGGGGCATCCACAACTTCCCTGGGCAACATGTTCCACTCTCTCACCAGCCTCACAGTGAAAAATTTCTTCCTAATATCTAACCTAAATCTACCCTCTTCCAGCTTAAAACTGTTACCCTTTTTCCTGTCACTATACTCCCTAATAATGAGTGCCTCATCCTCCCTCCCGTAGGCCCCCATTGAAGTACTGGAAGGCTGCTGTAAGGTCTTCTCTTCTCTAGGCTAAACAACCGCAACCCTCTCAGCCTGTCCTCACATGGGAGGTGCTCCAGCCCTCTGATCATCTTTGTGGCCTCCTCTAGACTTGCTCCGACAGGTCCATGTCTTTCCTGTTCTGAGGACTCCAGACTTGAACACAGTACTCCAAGTGGGGTCTCACAAGAGAAGAGAAGAGGGGGAGAATCACCTCTCTTGAGCTGCTGGCCATGCTTCTTTTGATGCAGCCCAGGACTTGGTTGGCTTTCTGGGCTGCAAGCGTGTATTACTGGCTCATGTTCAGCTTCTCATCAACCAACACCCCCTAGTCCTTCTCCTTAGGCCTGCTCTCAATCCATTCTCTGCTCAGCGTGTATTTGTGCTTGGGACTGCCCCGACCCATGTGCAGGACCTCGCATTTGGCCTTGTTGAACTTCATGAGGTTTGCACAGGCCTGCCTCTCAAGCCTGTCAAGATTCTTCTGCATGGTATCCCTTCCCTCCAGTGTGTTGAATGCACCACACAGCTTGGTGTCAACAGCAAACTTGCTATGCACTCATTCCCACTGCCCATGTCACCAACAACAGAGATGTTAAAGAGTACCAGTCCCACTAGCAACCCCTGCTGAATGCCACTCATCACTGGTCTCTACTTGGACATTGAGTTGTTGACTGCAACACTCTGAGTGCAACCACCCAGTCAATTCCTTATCCACTGAGTGTTCCACCCATGAAATCCATGTCTCTCTAATTTAGAGACAAGGATGTTGTTGTGGGACAGTTGCAAGTGTTTTGCACAAGACCAGGTAGATGATGTAAGTTGCTC